>NW_016825685.1:493203-567236 GCF_001698545.2 Rhinopithecus bieti | reverse complement strand
AACCTTTTTTTTTTTTAAAAAAAAAAAAAAAAAAAAAAAAAAAAAAAAAAAAAAAAAAAAAACCTCAATGCACTCCATAATTTTGGTTAGCTGTTAATTTCAAATATATTTTTTCTTGAAATACATCCCTATTCTTACTCTTAATTTGAGTCTAATGCTCCCACCTGTAATTCCTCAGTGACCTCTTTACCTTAAAACTGTGTCTTCTCTTCCAGTCAGCCCTCACACCTGGTTTTACAAAATGTTGAAAGAGGTACATCTAGCTATGCATGAGCATTAGTAAATTAGTCCATTGTTTGAGGTAGCATTGAGTAATCACTATTTTAAATACTGTATTCAACAGAAGTTGGTTGCTAGTAGCAGCCTACTATCAGTGAAATTCACCTTTAGTTGAGCTTTCATCAGGAAATTCACAGATGTCTACATTGCTTTAGAAGCTGTAGGACTGAAAAAGTGGTTCTGAAAGGTAAAGAAATTTCTTTTCTTATTCATATTGAAGCAAAGGTGATTAAAAGGGGCCAAATGAGCACAGAGAAAGTAATCTAGGAATATGCTTCAAGTAGAACAAGAATTCCACTCAAAATGTGTTTACATAATTATGCTTTTGGTTGTGTTCACTATTTATTAGGGAGGAGGGTATGGGAGTGTGGGAGATTAGTTCTAGGACCTTCTGCAGATACCAAAATCTGAGGATGCTCAAATCCCTTTTATAAAATGGTATAGTATTTGCATAAGCCTGCACACATCCTCCCATATGCTTTAAAACATCTCTAGTTACTGATAATACTTAATATAATGTCAATGCTATATAAATATACTGATTTTCAAATTTTGCATTTTCACTATTACTATTTTAGAATATCGTCTACCTTTTGTTAGAATATTGTCTTGTTGAATCCCCAGATGAGGATCACACAAATAGGAAGGGCTGATTGTGCCTCATTTAAAATTATTGGATTAGTCCAAGACAGGAACATCTCCATCAGTACTTCTCATGGCAGTAGCAGCCCATCTAGAGTGGCTGCTGCCAAGATGCCCACTGCAGTGGGGAGGCTTCCTGGGCCTCCCACTCCACAGAACAGGCAGGAATCCCACCCTCCCCAAGTGCCACTGCACCTGCCCTGCCATGGCTCCAGACCTGAGTGTCCCTGTGCTCTTGGGGCCCTGGAAAGGCTCCCCTTCCCCCAACAGGCTCGGAAGTGTCTGCTCCTGCTGCCTGACCTCTCCCTGCTACCAGTGCCCACTCCTATCATGGAGCAAGGTTGGGCTGAGCCTAGATGCCATCACAGCCTGGCTGGGTGGGCCCACACTCAGGGCAGGGCTGACACACCAGCCCCCTGCTGCCTCAGCCCCCTTTGGACTTTGGGCACGACAAGCATGGGAGGAAAGCTGAGGAGGTCCTGATGGAAGCTTGGCACTGGTCTGCAGGTGCCCCTTGGTATGAACAGCTGGGGCACCATGAACAGTTCGGCAATGCCGAGAAGAAAACAGGTTCCTGGGCAGAAGCAGGCAGGTCCTTGGTGAAGCCCCACTTTCAGGCAGGGGAAGGCCTGAAGCCTGGCAGCCAGGCTTCTAGTCCTGCCAATCGAAGGGGGAACTCATGATACTTTTTCCTGGGCCCACCCATGGCGGCTCATGGACCAATCACCATGCACTCCTTCCCTCTAAAGACCATAAAACTCCAGACTCAGCCAAAGCAGAGGAGACATCAGGACAACCAGCTGCAGAGAGGAGCTACCCTCTCCAGGGCCTCCTCTCTGCTGAGAGCTGCAGACTATGGGACAACCAGCTGCAGAGAGGAGCTACACTCTCTGCTGAGAGCTGAACACTGGATGGAACGACTTGCCTACAGAGAGGAGCTGCCCAGTGCAGGTCTCCTCTGAGCTGTTCTAACACTCAAAAAAGCTCCTCTTCATCTTGCTCACCCTCCACTTGTCTATGTACCTCATTCTTCCTGGATGCAGGACATGAACTTGGGCAAAGGCACCACAGGCCACAGAGGTTTCCAGACAGAAAAGCAACACTTCAAAGATCCCTAAGACGTTTATATCTGGCCTATGCCTGTATGTAGCAATACCCTTAAATCATATTGGTTCATTTTAGTTGAACAAGACTGAAAATTGATATGGTTCGTCCCATACTGCTCCTTCTTGGTTTTTTTTTTTTCCCATAAAATTCCCCGTCCAGGCAATCACTATTCTGATTTCTCATGTTTTCCATTTCTTAGGATTTTTTCTTTACCCAAGAAGATTATTTAGATGTTTTTAAATTTCCAAATAGTTGGGGATTTTATAGTTATCTTTTTGTTATCGTTATCTAATCTAGTTTCCTTTGTCACAGAACACAAATCTGCAAGTTTTTAATTCTTGGAAATTTACTTAGATGTGCTCTAGGATTCAGTATATGCTTACTTTGGTGAATGTTCCATCTGAATATGAAGTGTTATATTAATGTCAATTAGGTCAATTTGGTTAAAACGTTCAAATTTTGCAGCTTTTTTTTTTTTTTTTTTTTTTTTTTTTTTTTTTTTGAGACAGAATCTCACTCTCTCACTCAGGCTGGAATGCAGTGACACAATCTCGGTTCACTGCAACCTCTGCCTCCTGAGTTCAAATGATTCTCCTGTCTCAGCCTCCCAAGTAGCTGGAATTACAGGTGCCCACCACCATGCCTGGTTAACTTTTTAATCTTTAGTAGAAATGGGATTTTGCAATGTTGACCAGGCTAGTCTCAAACTCCTGACCTCAGGTGACCTGCCTGTCTTGGCCTCCCAAAGTGCTGGGACTACAGGCACAAGCCACTGCACCCAGCCAGCTTTTATTGCTTAGCAATGACTGAGATGAAACCAGTTCAGGTAGCACTATAGATTTGTGTATTTCTCCTTTAGTTCTGTCAAATAGTGATTAATTTTTATGAATATGTGTTATTAGGTACATCTACATTGAGAATTTTAAATAATCATGGTGAATTTCCCTTTCATCATTATAAAAAATTACCTATTTATGATAATTTTCTTAGAGTCTATTTTGGTTGATATTAAAATAGCTTCTGGATATTTCTTACAATTAGTGTTTGCATTTTACATCTTTTAAAACATTTTAAAAAATTTTGTGGGTACATAATAGGTGTATATATTTATGGGGTACATGAGATATTTTGGTACAGATTGCATGTCATATCTTTTCTATAATTTTACATTTGATGTAAATGTTTTTATATTTAAAATGTCTCTGTTATACAGAGCATATAGTTGGGTACATTGTAATCCACTCCCTAAATCTCTGCTTTGTAATTGGAGCGCTTAGTTCATTTACTCCTAATGTGTTTACCTGTACATTTGAGTTTAAATTTACCATTTTACATTTGATCACTACCTTTCACACTTATTCTATGCTCCTTTCTTCCTTTCCTCCTTTTTTTAAAGATGAACCATGTATTTTCATTGGCTTTTATTATTGGCTTTTTAGCTTTACTGTTCTTTGCTCATTTTAACAGTTTTCTAGAATAAACATTACAACACACATTTTAAGTTAATGCATTCCACCTTACATATACAAAACTTTAGAATAATGTCTTTTCCTTTGCTCCTCTCATTCCTTCTGTTATCACCATCATATATTATACTTCTATATCTTTTTAAAACTCCAAGTGCTTTGTTATTTTTTTACCTTTAGACAATCAATGGTCTCTTTTGAAATTTTACTACTTAGCAACCTATTCACCATTTCCAGTGCTCTGCATTTCTCCTGGAGATCCATGTTTTCCTATGGTGATATTCTGATCATCTTTCATGCGCATTTCTTCTTATGCAGATCAGCTGACAAGAAATTCTCTTAATTTTTGCTAATCTAAAAGAGTTTCTATTTTACCTTCATTTTTGATGAATATTTTGCTAGACACTGAATTATGGGTTAATGTTTTTGTTTTGTTTGGTTTTGTTTATTTTGTACTGTCTTCTGGCTAATTGTTTCTGTTGAGAAACTTAATGTCATTCTTACTGTTGTTCGTCTGAATGTGATGTCCATTCTTATTCTAACTGATTTAATGATTTTTATTGTTTGGGGATTTTTTGCATAAGTGTCTTCTTTTTTCACAAGTTTTATTTGGATGTGTCTAGTTGTCTTTCTATTTAAACTGATATGCTGTTGACCTATTTCTTGAGTTCCTGGTCCTATCTTCTGGTGTCCAGAATTACATTAAACTAATCCAATGAAATTTTGTTTCATATATTGTAATTTCAGTTCTAGAATTTTCATTTAGTTCACTGCTAGAGTTAGTTTCCCTGCTAAAATTCTGTATTTATGCATTTTATCCATCTTGCCACTAAATGTTTTAAATTCTTCATAACAATTATTTTTAAATTCCTTATCTGCTTAGTGTAAAATCAAGGTTATCTATTAGTCTGCCTCAATTGATTGTCTTTTCTCTTGATTATGGTTCATATTTTTTGTTTAGTTGTAAATCTCATATTTTAAACAATTATATTATGCATTTTTATAAAGGAATGGTAGAAACTAAAGTAGATAATACGTGTATGTGTGTATTTTGTTTCCTTTCATTTTGTTTTCTCGCAGAAAGACCACAGACTTTTCTCCCCCATACAACTTGGGTGAAGGCTGATCACTAAGATGCCGTCATGGGCCACAACTTTAATTAGCTTCCGTTTCTACCTGGTTTCCAACAAGATTATCTAAATCTCTGTCTGCCTTACAGCCCTACTTCTAAGTTGCCCTTATTGCCCTCTGAAGAGCCCATTTATTTAATCTTATCAGAATTTGAGCGAGAAGGAAGTTGGGTTAGTTTTAGTTCACCTCCAGACTAAACTTTAGTCTTGTGTGTGGTGCCAGATCTCCCGCTGCTCTCTTGCTATTTCCCTACCACCATTCAATCACTGAGATTCCCAGGACATGAGGATTTTCAGAATGAGGGATTTGTTTTTGCATTTATGCTTCCTCAGACTTCTTTTTGTCATGTCAGATCATTCTCTCCATCAAATTTTGGCTCATTTCTCTTTTCCCACCAAAATCTGTCTGCTTAAGGCAGGCCCACTGAACAGCCTCTGCCAAGGCAAAGACTAGAAAAAGGTGCCCTGTATGAAAGTGGCTGCTGTTCTTTACCCACCTATCCCTGCCTGGGATTTAGTTCACTTAGACTTCTATGCATCCATCACACTGTGTGGCTTAAAAATATACATATATTTAAAAGCCAGTCAAATATGTCAACTATATATATATATATATATATAGAGAGAGAGAGAGAGAGAGAGAGAGAGAGAGAATATATATATACTCATATGAGTTTTAGTTTAGTATATATACATAACTCATATGAGTTTTATTTATTCAGTGTTCCCTCACTGTTATAATGGAAGAGATGGTCATTCCATCTTAAATGAAAGTGAAATCCACTGTGTTATCTTGATTATAGAAAGAGATATAAGCCATGAATTGTGAAATGAAAATAAATCACCAGGTATTAACAAAATAGTGGAGTGGAATGAAGAAAGAATTTAGCATGAACATAGATTTAAAACTAACAAGCTTTTTGAGATAGTAAATCTACAGAAGAATAGGTGAGAAAATAGATACCTGTATATTAATAGGAACACCTAAATAAATACATAGTTTTACCAACTAAACTTCAGTGGAATTGCTAATATTCTGTCAAAAAGATAGTTTATTTCAATATCTTTTACATGACTTGAAAAATGTGCATTCCAACTGTTATTGGCTGGATTATGTTTTCCCGAAATTCATATGTTGAAGTTTTAACCTCCAGTACCTCAAAATATGACTCTATGAGGAGAGCTCTTTAAAGAGGTAATTAAGTTAAAATGAGGTCTCTGGTGTGGGCCTTAAACAGATCTGACTAATGTCCTTATTGGAGGAGGAAATTTAAACACAGAGAGAGACACCAGGCGTGGGTGCACACAGAGAAAAGACCACGTGAGGACACAATAACAAGACAAGCATCTATCTGCAAGCTAAGGAGAGAAGCATCAGAGGAAACCGAGACCGAGGACAGCTTCATCTTGTTTCTCGCCTCCAGAACTGTGGCAAAAGAAATTTTTGTCGTTTAAGCAACTCGATTTGTGGTATTTGCTCTGGCAACTCTAGCAAACTAATATACCAACCAAGAATCAAAACTATCACATCTTGTTTCAGTCTAAAACCATAGGTATCATCTAATTAAAAGTTCAAGGCTATTTAAATTTTACGAAGTCTGGAATTTGTCCTTGTCCTTTAACATGCTGGGGAGACTAACGGCCATTTTTCTCCTGAGAAGATATAGTCTGTTGGTAAATGGTAAAATGTTTATAAGAATGTCTTACACTTATATCCCAGACGAGGTGGTCCCGAGGCCAGGGGAAGCATAGCTATCATTGTCTTTTAATCACATGGAGCATAATTTGTGCTGACTTCAGAGCTAAGAATGTTAAGGCATGACTCTCTTGGAAATGAAATTAGTAGTGACAGGACAAATGGGATTGAGAATGGCTTTATGCTTCTACCATCATTTCCACAAGCTAAAGACAGCATGTATTTGTGCAGCACAAGTCAAACATGTCCTGTAGTTTATAGTGCACTCATTCAAATAAAATTAAACTTTATCTACTGTGTGAGCATCCAAAAAATTTCATGCATGGCATTTGGTTGATAGGCCTCATAAGTCTCTTCAAATCTATTATTTTCCGGTGCATTTTCCTGCTTGGCATTTATTTTTTGAAGAAAATATTTTTTTTTTGGCTCATAGAATTTCCATATTCTAGATTTTACTATTAGGATGCATGTGGTTTTAAGAAATGTTCCTTCAACCCTTAATTCCCTCTAAATTGTTGTGAGATACTGTGTTTGAGCAATTCAGATAATTTTTTTATGTCTCACTAAACCACACCCTCTGTTTATTTTTAACATGAAGATTGATTGTTCAGGTATTGTCAGCATTATTCATCCATCATCAAGATTTCTACCCACTTGCTACCTGATAGTTTTGGCAGTCACTCATAATCATTATCTGCATCCATTATTGCACTGGGGAAGCAAAATGGTTATATTCTAATTCCTCATTACTTCTGCATTTACTCACTGAATTTTTAAAACTTCAAAATATTTGGGGATTTTCTAATTATCGTTTTGTTATTGAAATCTAATATCAATAAGGAATTTTTTAAAATAATACATATTTGTTTTCATAATGGTTACCCTGTGAAAAGTTAACATAGAAAGAAAATAAACATTGATTCTTTCTATTTACTTCTAGCTTCTCAAATTATTAAGTATGACTTCTCACTTCCTCCAGGGCTTGTCTAGAAGGCATTTTGTTTTATTTTTAAAATATTTTTATAAACTCAGGTACATTTTCGCATAGGTATTGCATTTCAAGCCACTACGGTTGTCTTTATTGATGGTGTCTGATTGCCCGTATTTTGCCTGGGAGAACTCTTTCAGATGGACTCCCAACTACTCCTGACACAACCCAGAGTTTTTACAAAAGTCCTTTGCATCTGGCATGAAGAGATATTTCTGAATTATATTGTCCTTTTCTTATCCCAGACCTGGAATCAGCCACTTCCCAAGACATGCTGGCTTTTTGTGGTGAGAAATGATATTTAGCATCACAATTTGGGTTCTACAGGGTGCTCATTGCTACAGATTGATCATTGTTTTCATGTTTTTTTCCAGGGACAGAGCTAAGAAAAAATGAAAATGCAAGAGCTAGAAAATACATCGTGAGTTTATACTGTTATTTTCAATTCAAATTTAGGATTAACTGCTTTTTGCTCCACTGTTTTTGTCTTGTAATATGTCTCTTTTGTACTGAATATTACGGGTCCTAATGGCATTACCGTAATCACTTATTTGCTTGTGTGTGTGTGTGTGTGTGTGTGTGTGCATGTGTGTGTGTTTCAGACTATAGTCAGAGTTGTTGTTTAGAATCATATTACATGGGAAAAATATGTTTAATGATATGTACAGACCAGTTAACTCTAAAATACATCTATAGCCCCCCTTCCACCCGACCAATCTCATTTTACAGATATTCCAGATAAGGGAAGAAACCTCATTTTACAGAAAGGGTATTTCATATAAATTTTGTCATATCTATGATAAAAATGAGAAAGCAAAACTTCACACTAAATAAGAGGGGCAGACCTTTACATTCAGATCTCAAGCTGAGTGACTGGGGCTTCTGTTTCTCCAAGTTAAAGAGGAAAGGACTAGAAGGCTAGGAGAATTCACAATAGATTTTTTTTCACTGCCTGAGAAAGAATGCCAGTGAGGTGGTGATGAGCTGTACTTCATGATGTCTGGAAATTTCTGAAGTAGGAGTTGTAGAGTAAATAAACTGCATAGGAAGTGACAGAAGGAGAATGGCTGATGTAGAGATCGAATGAGGACATAATTTCCAGGACACAACAATTTGTGTGGGTGTCTGAGGGATGGAGAAGGGAGAGGCCAATGGAGCTAAGGCAGTCAAGAATTGGGAATCCAGAGTTGGGTCGATCATTCGTGTAAGTATCTGCAAAGTGGGATACGATCAACTCAGGAAGTGCCTTCATTAAGATGTGGAAATACATTATCTAGATAAATACATTACCAAGATTTCTCTTTATGCCTGTTAATGTCCTTTAAACATTCCTTTCTAGAGCATGTCTTAAACTGTACCTTACGGTACAATACTTTCTTTCTTTCTTTCTTTCTTTCTTTCTTTCTTTCTTTCTTTCTTTCTTTCTTTCTTTCTTTCCTTTTCTTTTCTTTTTTCTTTTTTGTTTTTTTTTTTTTTGAGACAGAGTCTCGCTGTGTCACCCAGGCTGGAGTGCAATGGTGCCATCTCGGCTCACTGCACCTCCACCTTCTGGGTTCAAGTTATTCTCCTGCCTCAGCCTCCCGAGTAGCTAGGACTAAAGGCATGTGCCACTATGCCCAGCTAATTTTGTATTTTTAGTAGAGATGGGGCTGGCCAGGATGGTCTCCATCTCTTGACCTCATGATCTACCTGCCTCGGCCTCCCAAAGTGCTGGGATTACAGGCGTGAGCCACGACGGCCGGTCACGGTACAATACTTTTTTGGGAATGCCTGAGTCACAAGAGCAAGAAGCCTATTAAAGACTGGAGTTGGTAGACCTCTCTGCATCTCCTCGGATTGGCCAAATTAGACTCAATGGCTTGTTTACACTGCCCATTCTTTCTTAGGAAAGTATTTGGTTGTTTTCAAAAATGCTAGCTTAAACACTCTTCTATATGTGTTCCTGAATACTTATTCAACTAGGATAAATTCTTAGAGATGGTAGGTTAAACGTTATGCATTTTCAAAGTCATATTAAATTAATCGATACTTTTAATTGGAAAAATGTCATACTTGTTGCCAAAATATCATCGAAAATGATCATTGGTTTTTGTGTAACCAAGGTCTTACCGAGTCACAATTAAAAATATTCAATAGGAGAAGGGCAGAGAAAAAAACATTATCGGCATAAACAGAGATGAATCTGGAGTTAGGAAACCTACAAACCTACTTAAATAAATATATTTCAAAGTAGATAGTATTTTTATTTTAATAAGAATTCCATGTTTTCCAATATTTCCTTTTACATGTCTATTTTTCTGGCATAAACTAGTTCATGTGACTCTACTAGGTGGCTGATTGGTGTCTCTAGAATCTTGGAAATTTCACCAAGCAGCACAGGAACTGGTTTATGTGGAGATTATGTGGAGCACAGATACATCAGGCATGCCTTGTTAAGCTCAAAGTAGACAACTTGTTCTTAAAAAACGACAACAACAAAACATCAGCTAAAGCCTTCAGTCTAGTTTTTATTTATTTATGTATTATTTATTTACTATATGACCTCTTTTTCTATTCAATACTAGTCAATATTATCTAATCTCAATTCATTGCTTCTGTTTCTATATCTGGAAAAACAAAAAACAAGATTGAGTTGTAGAATCAATGACATTCACCTTTACTATCAAGTTGACTTCCAACAAAATTGTTAGAAATGATGTTTCGTGTAGAGGGGGAACCATTCCACTCATCTATGTAACAGCATGAGAATTGGCTTCTGTTTCTATTGTTAATTAGTCATGCTCTTATCTTCCAGACTGACAATGCACAAAGGAAATGACAGAAATCTGATCGTGCAGATGAGAACAGTACAGGCCTTCTCAAAACATATTGACCAAGGAATGGAATTTCTGTGGTTAAAGTCATAAATTGGTCCCCAGAGAAGCCACTGATAATCACTGTTTTGATTGAATGAGGTCCTTCAGCAATGCGTACTGTTTACCTATTTTTTAAATTATCTAACAGATTCAATGTTTCTGCTGTGGTCCCATGAGGCTTTGAGTTCTATGGAATTACCTTGACCAGAGCCTCATTAAATGACATTTCTTCTAATTAGATTTCTTGGCTGTTAAAAATTATTATGCTGGAAAACCCACATCCCATCCTCCCACTTCCCTCTTCTGTTACTTCCGTCTCAATCTTATGTTTTTATTTATGCAAGATGCAAGCCAGATGTTATATTAATAAGAGACTTGATTTTCCTCAAGGAGCCATTCATCAGCACAGAAGCAGATCCTGTTGCAATTTCTGGGAATTCCTTAAGTTTTTTACTTGCTTTTTTTCCCCTCATTTTAAGTAGAAAATTCTGGAAGATACACTTGAAAACAATATTATTGTAAGTACAGGGTTACATCTGTTTATTGTGAATGCTAATAGAGATTTGGAGTTTTCACAACTAAATTTTGTGTTTAAAGAAGAAGGAATTTCGAAACAGGAAATACATTTTATATAAATGTAGGTAACATATTACAGTTGATGTGCATAAGCTTTTCAAAAAGTTAATTAAAGTGAAACAGAGATTCCTTATCAAAACATAGAATTATATGACATTTTCATTTCTGTGCTAATGAGGGACATGAAAACAAAGAAATAAGGAGCTTCTTATACTCTTCAGATGAATACATCATTTAGAACACAATAATATTTTTTAAAAAAGAAAGGCCACAGTTAAATTCATTATGATTCCAAAAATAATCTTTTAAAATGGACATGAAATCCTTAAAATACCAAACTCCCAGGACTATTCAATAATAATTTTAAGAATATTTTTTAAAATACTGAAAGGCTTAGTTCTAAGCCTCCCCTCATTCCCACATTGGATTTTTTTCTGCAGCTTAGATGAACTGACCGGATGACGGAGGTCACGTTGAGTCCGAGACCACACAGATAAGACTTAATCCTGGAAAGCCAAGCGGTACTTCTCCTTTTTAACATGTTGTCCAGGCGCTCATAACCTATTTGTATAATTTGTAAGTGGGAGCACACTTTGCTTTTTTTTCAGTTGTATCCTTTAAATCAAAATACCTGTATAGCCCCAACAATCATTGCTAACTCCCCTAGCACCATCATAGGCAGGAGCTGATAAGACACAACCTTGATTTTACTAAGCCAGTTCTAGTAGCAGTAATTTGCAACTAAAGATCAAGTCCTCACTGATGCCATCAAAACTTTGACCAATCAAAGGAACAATGATCTTGCTACTTGAATTGATTTGAAACTTAAAGAAATTACGTGTCCCATGAAGAAGGAATACAAAGAGTAAAGAAGTTCCATGTTACTGAATAATTTTAGCATTAATTAACCAAAATAAAAGAGGTATGTATGTGGACCAATTATTATCATGTATAATAAAAACTATAATTAATTCTATTTGAGACACGTGTCCAAGTAGAAATACAAATTAATGAATTATTGAGCTTATTGAGCACTTCACTGTAAGCCAAGCATCCTCAGATAGTTGATAAATTGTATTTACACAATTTGGAATATATTTCATTGCAAAAAATAGAAAACCCAAATTATGGTAGCTTAAACAAAGAGAAGTCTAGTTTACCTAACAAAATAAGAAAGCCAGAGGTATGCAAAAATCTAGCATCAGGAACTCAGAATCTTTTCATCTTTCCTCTCAAAACTTTTTTATGTATTGGCTTTTATCTTCATCTCATGGTAACAATGGAACTCCTCTAGTTTGAAACACAATTTCCATGTTCTTGTGGGGAGGAAATGGAGAGAGAAGAAAGAAGGAACACCAGCTCTATTTTCTCTGTTATCAGGAAAAACAAAAAGAGCCTTCCTTAAGCCTCTAGTAGACACCTATTTTTTTTTTCTCATTATCTGAAACAGATGGCATAGCTACTCCTAGCTGCAAGGGAGCCAGACACAATGAGTATCTCACCAGGGTTAGGAACTCTGACTTGCCAAAAAAATTATAGATTTGTTTTGGACAAAGAAAATGAGACAAGATATTCTGTGTGTGCCCTAGGTTATGTTTAATACCTAGAAGAATACTGCCAATTGGGTATTTTTTCCATTTACTTTTGAGGAAACTGAGGCACATAGAATTTAAGTTATATGCTGCAAGGGCTCACAATTGGTAAGTACCAGCCATAACTCAGGGCACACAGGCCAAACCTGGTCCATGGACGCATGTGGCATGACCTTCAAGCCAGTCATTGCCATTACCTGCTCCTCTTTAATTCCTTATGACAACCAACATTAATGCTTCCTAGTTGTTTATGAGGATGTGCACAGCATCTTTATTTTTATCTAGCTAGGACAATGCATATGTGATCATTGTGGCACCTCAGAGAGAATACAACACTGGGAGATTAAATAGAATTCCTTTGGTATTCTCTTTGCATTTCTTTGATAACATCACCCAAGCCCAAATACCATCTTTACAAGCTTACTCCAAAATTTAGACCTCCATACTGTACTTTCCTCTTGAACTCCAGATTTGTATAGCCAACAGCCATTCAGCATCACCATTCCAATGTCTAGAAGGCCTCTCAAGCAGTACATACTCTAAATTTCACCTAATTGCTCACACTTCTCACCTCCTCTACTGATACCACTCACATCCAAGCTACCAATATTTCCCCCTTGGACCACTGCAATAAGAGTCCCAACAGACTCTCCTGGCAGCCCTTTCCCCTCCTACAGTGTACCATAGACATGCCAATCAGAGTGATCTTGATAAAACATGATAGATTATGTCACTGGTCTATTCAGCATCTTTCAAAGTCTTTCCAGCTCACTTAGAATGAAGCTCAATCTATTTGCGCTGACCAAGAAGACCTGACTTCATTCCCTAGGATTTTGCTGACCTCAGCTCCTACTACCTTGCCCCTCATTCGACCTCAGTCACACTGGTCTCCTTGGTTTACTTAATATTCTGCCTACCAGAGAGTCTCCCACCTCAACTCCTTTGCACATGTTGCTTCTCTGCAGCATTCTTCCAATATCTAGGTGACTTGCTTCCTCATAACCATGGGCTCCTATTTTATTTTTCACCATCACCCTTGTTGTCCAGTCACATACTCGATGTTTGATTTACTGTCTGCTACCCTCAAATAAAGTTTAAACTTCCTAAAGGCAGAAATTTTGGTCTGAATTGTTCAGTGATATTCTACATTCCCTAAAATAGTACCTGGAATATAGTAAGCACTCAGTAAATAAGTGTTGAGTAAATGAATGTCAAATAGTCCCACCAGTCATAGATAATATCAGTCAATTGGTTGGCAAATGTACAACATAAACCTACAACATTCGTGGTTGTATATTTAGTGCATGGTGGACAAAAGTAAGAAAATTATATTCTAGTTGTGGAGTTTGAGAAACATGTCCATAGAACCCAAAAAATCAAACACAACACAAAACTATGGCAAATCAAATAAGAACCACATTTACTTAGGCCACTGCCGTCTTCTGAGATGAGACATACAAATACATCATTATTAAATTTATTTTTTAAACAAGTTTCAGGTCTATTTATTTATTGAAAAATTTCATGGCAACACAGGTTGATTTCAAAAGAAATATTAATTTAAACATTCAATCATCCATTTTTTCAAACATTCATTCAAAACATGCTTACAGTGAATGTCTTAGTTAGGGATGTGATAACAAAGTATCACAGACTGAGTGGCTTATAAAGAACAGGGCTGAGTGAGGTGGCTTATGCCTGTAATCCCAGCACTTTGGGAGGCTGAGGCGGGTGGATCACTTGAGATCAGGAGTTTGAGACCAGCCTGACCAACATGGTCAAACCCTGTCTCTTCTAAAAATACAATAATTAGCCAGGCATGGGGGCGTGCACCTGTAATCCCAGCTACTCAGGAGGCTGAGGCAGGAGAAGAGCTTGAGTCCAGGAGGCAGAGGTTGCAGTGAGCTTAGATCATGCCACCGCACTCCAGCCCGGGTGACAGAGCAAGACTCTGTCTTAAAAACAAAACAAAACCAACCAACCAAACAAACAAAAGAACAGACATTAATTTCCCACAGTTCTGGAAGCTAAAAGTTGGGGATCAGGGTGCCAGCATTGGTGGGATTCTGGAGCACTCTCTTCGTGTTGCAGACTGATGGCTTCTCATTGTGTCCTCAGATGGTGGAAAGAGAGCAAGAGAGGTCTCTGGGGTCTCCTCATAGGATTCCTTCAAAGGGCATGAATCTAGTTTAATTAAAAGGGCTCCACTCTTATGACCCAGTTACCTCCCGAGGTTCTCACCTCCTAAATCTCACATTGGGGGTTAGGATTTCAACATATGAATTTTGGGGAGACACAAACACTCAGTCCATGACAATGAGCCTCTCCTGTTCCAGACACTACCTAAAGGAGGTAGGCTCTGATTGTGGATGAGTAGAGACAGGTCACTGGCACTTAGAGAGTTTATCATCATTTACTTGAATTTTAACCTGACATATTGAGAAACTGCAAACTATTTTTGTGATTGTGCTCCATAGAAACATGCTTTTTCTTATACCTGGAATTCCATTCAAAATATATTTGCAATTATAAGCTATATGAGGAAGAGGCATATGGGCACAAGAACACTGGGGAGGCAAAAGACAGGCTATTTCATAAAGAGTTAAATATATTCTTACCATATGACCAGGGGTTTCACTCCAGTAGAAATGTCTTGTACACGGAATCTCATTAATAGCTAAATCGGTAATATCCAAACACTGAAAATGATCCGATGTTCATCAGCAATTCACTGGACAAGCAAACTGTGGTAAAACCAAACAATTGGATATTAATAAGTAATAAGGACAAACTATTGATGCACACAGCAATTTTGATGGATCTCCTAGTTGTTGTGAAAATAAAAAAACAGACACAAAAATGAACTGCATAACTCCATTTATATAGTTTCTAGAAAATGCAAATTTATATAGTTTCTAGAAAACGCAAACTAATCCACAGGGACAGAAAGCAGATGAGTCATTGCAGGGAGACATGAGTGGAGAAAAGGACAGATGTCAAAAGGACTCAAGGAAATGTTTTAGGGTGATGGGAATATTTGTCATGTTGATCATGGTGACTGTTTATGGAGTATTCATCTGCCAATACAAATAAAATTGAACTTCTTTTATATGTCCAGTTTTTTGTATAAAAAAGTACCTTAAAAAACGTTAAAAAGTACGTGGTTCAATTTATCAAAAAAAAAAAAAAAAATTGGCACCTCCTCTCACCTCAAGACAAAACAGTGACTGAAGCACATAGCAAAATATTTAGTGCATATTAAGTACCAAATGCATCCTTATTGAATTATATGTATTTGTGAATGATAGTAAACACATATAATGCTTATAATGTTCTAGCATCATTTGTCAATATATTTAAATTAATTCAATCATTTAAAATTAATTTAAATATGCTATTTTATACAGTGAATTGAAATATACTATTTAAAATATAATTTTAAAGCACTATGAAGTAAATTATACTAGTGTTACCCTTGTTAAAAATAAGAAAAATTAGGCATAAGTGTTCTCTATCTAGGTTAGGACATTGAAGCACTGAGAGAAGCTGAGCCATAAAGGTTATCCAGTTGGTGTCTCACAGAACTGAGGCTCCTATGAAAACCGTCTCTCTCCAGAGACATGTTTTCAACCCCTACACCATACCACCATAAAGAAGGGCGGGAAGAAGGAATTCAGGAATTCAGAAAAGAGAGAGTGCTCTATGTGCTTGGAAGTTAGAGAAGTCTTTATAAAAAGACAGGATGTTTGCTGAACTATGAGAGCCAGGGAAGCTCTGGAGAAGGAGGAGGGTGGACGTGCGTCCCAGACAAGGCTGACCTCCAGGCGTGATTGGGCCTGAGAAGCTATTTGTCCAGTCTTTGGTCACATTTCCTTAAAGGATGAGCTAGATCAAGATCCACTGACATTTTGTCTTATAAATATTGCATGTAGAATATAAATAGCTGGTTCAGTAAGGAAAAGGACAGAGGAAGTGGTGTCTCCTCTGGCGGAGGCCCAGGGACAGGAAGAAACAGAATATGGAACTAGAGCTGATTGTTTAATGATTAATGAGACAATTATTTTATTCCATGTATTATGTGACTAGGGAAACTGATGGGACTTGGCTGCTCATACTGATAGAAAAAAAGGAAATATTGCTTTCAAAAGTGTCACTTGCCAACATTAAAACTAGTTTCCAGAATTACTGATGAGTAACAACAAAAATATTACTCTTGTGATTTTACCATGGTGGTGAAGATGGCATTGACTGGATGTCCAAGAGAACAAAATCAGTACATAGACTCAAGTCCTAAGACAACAAGAAACATCTTTTATACAGAATAACAAAATGAGAGAAAGGCAGTCAGATGAAGTAAAGGTCACACAGCATTGCAGGAAGAAGCCAAGAGGGCATCAAATGCACATCTGGAGACAGCTCACAAGGCAAAACCAACAAGTCTCCATTCTGAATGGAAGGAGAGCAGGGTTGTAGTGAAGTTGCCCCAAACACTTGCTGATACAACAGTGATGAAAGAAAGGTGGGGCTACAGTAAGAAACACTGCACATACACCATGCTTGCAGAGTGCAGTCTGCCAATGAGGAAGTAGGAGGAGACATGCTCTGCATTATGAGCAACGCTGTTGCTATCAGTTTGATTGGGAAAAATAGTGCTAAGATAATCACTCTCACATACAACCAGATGTCTGTCATAAAGAGAATTTCTGCCAACCTAAAGCATGGCCTTCATTGCCACAGTCTCCTAAAAATAGTAAGTCTAGAAGGAATTTAACTTATTCAGATATGTGCAATGATCAGAAAACTACCCTCACATGCCCTCAACCAAGGGTATAAAAGAATGGAAAGTGACAAATAGAAAATTCTAAATAATGTAAAAATGGAACGATTTAAAATTGTTATAAAGATATCACCCCAACCTACAAAAACTTAATAAATAAAAGTCCCGAACTAAATGCTGTCTTAAAACAAGAGCTTAAAGCAGACATATGAAACAGAAAGTAATCTCAGAAACAAATGTCATTGAAAGCAACAGAGGAAAATAAACACTGCTAAACATTTGATGAATAACTTGATAGCATGGATTATGAAAAGCAATAAGCAAAGTGAAATCAAAAGGAAGAAAGTCAAAAGTAAAGAGAAAAATGATAATTGTAAAAGTAATGCAAAGATAATCTGACAGAGAGTTAATTGGTATCCTTAACAGAGAGGACCAAAATAATAAAACCAAATATATTCAAGAAAGATAAAATTCGAGAAAACATTCCAATTGACTTAAAAACATACATCGATTAGACTTTAAATATATGTAACAAATTCACATTTTGTGGAGCATAAAGGCTAAGTGGATCAAGTTACCTCTCAGATGAAAAATATCACACTGACTTAAAATTTCCTCTCAGCAACATTAAATCAGACAAGGCAGTAAACAGCATTCACAGGGTCCTTAAGGAAGCTTATGTCTATCCAAGGCACCACTCAAGTATAAAAGCAACAGACTAAGATGTTTTAGATGGGCAACAAATCAAGAATTATGATTTCTATGAGTGCTTCGTAAAGAAACTAAAGAACTTCCTTTATCCAACCTAAAGATAAATGAAATGCCATTGAACTCATTTAGCACTATGAATAAGACTAAAATAAATGTAAGGAATGCGATTAATGATAAAATAACAACAAAAAGCTAATATTTAGTCAGTGTTTAATAAGTGTCAGGCAGTGTTCTAAGTCCTTATAAAATTTCTGTCAATTGTATAGTGGGATAATAATAATACCCACTTCACAGAAATTTTATGAGGACTTAGAACAGTGCCTGACACTTGTTAAACAATAAATAAACATATTTGCACCCAGAGGTTTAGTAACAGAATACAAATATCTACTTTAGTAATATACAAATAAGATAACTGAAAAAATTAAAAATAAAGGAAAATACATTGCTAATTTCTTTACCTTCTATTGTGATGGGAAATGACATGATATTAAATTGATAAACTAATGTTGTAACTCTAAAAGTATAAAAGTAATCACTAAGGTAAATAATAGTGATTATTAAAATCAATTGGCTGAAAGAATGGGGAAGAATCAGAAATATAATTATTTTAATGATTTATTATAATAAAAGATGACTTATTATCTAATGGTAGAATTAAGAAAATTATTGCTAATGTAAAAAGTCAAGCTCTCCAAATTGTTGGAAGGAATACATGCCCACAAACCAAATCAAAGATTATACACGCTACAAAAAGACTGATACAAGAATGCCGAATGCAATCAGAACAGAAAGCATAGAATAAAATACACTTCTACAACCAAACAAACCTCTCATATCACAATTGTCAACTAATTAAAATCACATATTTAAATAAATAAAACATCTGATTGAATCACAAGGTAAAACTATTTTATATTCAAGAATCAATTAATCAATGTTATATTCAACATTTTGTTATATGTGGGAAGCATACTGAAACAAAATTACAACAAAAAAATCGAAAATAAAAGAGCATTCAAAATAACTCCTGAAAATACAAGACCAATGAAAGCAGAGAAGTAACTTTCATATCAGACAAGACTGAATTTAGGATAAAGGGAATTAATAAATAAAATGCGAACACTTTATTGCCAAAAGACTATATACTCTACAACATATATCAACCACGTAATATATAACCAATACTTAAAAATAAAGTTGAAAGAAAATACAAAGAAAACTGACAGGTTATATTTTGTCTCTTCTTTTCTGTGAAAGATTATCAGTGGAGAAACATAAGTAAACATAAAGGAGATTTAATTAACAAGTTAATAATATAAATCAAGCTAATACGCACATAAAAACTGTACTTCACAAATAGAAAATACACATATTTTTTCAAAGACCCTTGGAACATTCAGAATATATTAGATCACAAAGAGAACTGCAATGAATATGAAATTGTAGAAATAATGTTTGCAATAAACTCATGAATAGAAAGAAAAGCCTACATGGGGAATTAATAACGAGCTTGAGACTGCTTCACATGGAATCTTATTGAACCTTCATCAACCAACAATTCCAGTGCTACTTACATTATTCCGGAGTGGGAGTCTGCAAACCTTTTATCTAAAGGGCTCTGTGGTCTACCCGGTCTCTATTGAATCTCCTCAACTCTGTGTCCGTGCAATGAAAATAGCCATAGACAGTATACAAATGAATGGATGTGGTGTGTTGTGTTCCAATAAAATTTTATTTACAAAAATAAAGTTTTATTATTTAATAATTTAATAATTTACAAAAAATAAAGTTTTTTGTAACTTACAAAAATAGTTTTTGTAGATAGAAAAAAATGTCTTATTTACAAAATAAATAAAACTAATTTGTTTTATTTTGGGGCAGTCAGGCAGCTAAGTTTGGGTCAAGCTCTTGTTCTATCGAATACTAAGCGGGGAACAGCTTTACAATAATGGTTATTGCTTTTCACATTTAAAGCACTCGGTCATTCTGAACCGGTTTGCCTCCATGCCGTAATCATTTCTGATACACGGCTGTAATACTCATTCTTAACTCTGTCATCTCAACACTGTTTTTATCTAATTAACGAAATAAAGCATCACAATAATGCTAGTTCTTTCTTATGAAAATCTACACAAAAATCCACAACAGAATTAGTAATCAAAATTCAGCAGCGCTTTAAGAGAATAATACACGATAACCTGGTGGTCTTTATTCAGTAATGTAAGTATGGCTCAATGTTAGAAATCTATTAGCATAATTCAGCATATTAATGGTTCAATAGTGAAAATTTTAGCATCCATTATTTATGAAAAACTTATTTAAAACATAGTAATAGAAATATAAATCTTTAATATGTCTTTATCAAACTGGCCCAGAATTATGCTAAATAGGAAGCAATGAAATATTTATTTTAAAAAATAAAATGTCCATTATCGAAAGAAAATAAATGAGGTATGAAAATAGTAAAGGATGGAAATACATGTATCATTATGTGCAGATGATATTATTGGTTTACCCAGAAAACTCAAGAGACTCCATTAAGAAACAATTACAAATAATAAAAGGAATCAGTAAAATGCCCTGGTACTTTCTATATCTGTATCTATGTATCTCTATCTGTATTAGTCCATTCTCACATTGCTATAAAGAAATACCTGAGACTAGGAAATTTATAAAGAATAGAGGTTTAATTGGTTCATGTCCTGTAGGCTGTACAGGAAGCATAGCAGCTTGTGCTTCTGGGGAGGCCTCAGGAAACTTCCGATCATGGCAGAAGCTGAAGGGGAGGCAGGCACGTCTTATATGCCCAGAAAAGGAAGAAGGTGCTATGTATGTTTTTCTTTCTTTCCTTTATTTTTTTTTTTTAGACCAAGTTTCACTCCTGTTGCCCAGGCTGGAGTGCAATGGTGTCGTCTCGGCTCACTGCAACCTCCGCCCCCTGGGTTCAAGGGATTCTCCTGCCTCAGCCCCCGAGTAGCTGGGATTACAGGTGTGTGCCACCTAGCCTGGCTTATTTTATATTTTTGTAAAGACGGGGTTTCTCCATGTTGGTCAGGCTGGTCTTGAACTCCCGACCTCAGGTGATCCTCCCGCCTTGGCCTTCCAAAGTAGTGGGATTACAGGCGTGAGCCACCGCGCCCGGCCATACTATATACTTTTAAACAACCTGATCTCATTAGAACTCTATCAGGAGAAGAGTACCAAAGGGATGCTGCTAAGTATTCATGAAGGATCCACTCCCTTGATCCATTCCCCTCCCACCTGGCCCCCAATGTTGTAATCCCCCAGTGTTGGGTTTACAATTTTACATGAGATTTGGGTGGGAGCACAGATCCAAACCATATCAGTATCTGAACTTACATATATGTTATATGTAATAAGAATCAGGTAGTTTAATAGAAGAAACAGCTACAAAAGATAATATAAATTACTAAAGCCAAATCTTATCAGAAATGTGCAAAATCCATATTAAGAAAAACTTGAAAGGATTAGTGAGGTACCCAAAAGACTGGAAAGCAGTTGAAAATACACCATAATCGTAGCTAAAATTCAATGACATTGTTCCATAATTTTTTCCTAAGTTACTCGACAAAGTTATAACCTTCCAAATAAAGTGGGGATTTTAAAAAACAATCCAGCTGATTCTGAAGTTAATAGAGAAAAATCACAAACAAGAGGAATCAACACCTTAAAGAAGAGGGTAATGAGTTGATACCAGTCCTGTTATAAAGGCTAATTAATTACTACAGTGTCTTACTATGCCTGGATAGATAGATCAAAGAAAGAGTATATAAATAGACCCAAATACATCAGGGATTTTATTTTAGGATATTCATATCATTGATAGTCACATTATTATGAATATCCTAAAATAAAATCTGGATCTGGATTATTCAATAAATGGTAATGAGGCAATCAGGTAGCCATCTAAGAAAACAAATACTAAATCACCATATCCCTCTCCAATAAAAGTCAAATGGGTAAAAATTTTAATTCTAACAAGTAAAGCCATAGAATCACGAATGTATATGCAGTGCAGAAAAGGCCTTTCTCAATCAGTCACAAAATTCGGAAACCATTTGTGGAGAGGCTAATTATTTTGACTATATAAACTCCATAATGTAGGCATGAACAAAAATAATCATAAACAGAGACAAATATTTAAAACATTTTAAAAGCACATAAACCACAGTCTTTAACGTTTAGAGCACATCATTACAAATCAACAAACAACTCAAATGACTATGATTGAATAAAAGTATGTCATTTTGTTATTCATTTTCTGTTTATCCCATACATCCTTTTTTGTTCTTCTGTCTGTTTTTAGCCTTCTTTTGGGTTGGGTACCTCTTAAAATTCTGTCTTAATGTCTCTATTAGATTTTGCTTATTTTGGTAGTCAAACAATTTTGGTGGTTATTTTGGTGGTTAGCATTAAAAACAAAGTGCAAATGACTCTTACACATATGGAAAAGATACTCAACCTCACTTTTTTATTTCATTAATTATTGCTCTTGTCTTTATTATTTTCTTTCTTCTACTTACTTCAAGTTGATTTACAGGGTTTTTAAGATGGCTTATGCTCTTACTAATGTTTTACTTGGCTGTTTCAACAATTACTAAGAGAGTTGTTAAAAGCTTCAACTATGGCAGCAGATTTATACAAAGATACACAGAGATTTTATTCCATTTAAATTGTGTCAATATATACTTCATAAATGTTGAAACTCTATTATTAGACACATGCATTCATGATTGCTATGTATTACTAAGGATCTACCATTTATTAGGATAAAATGATCCTTCTTGGTTTTAATAAAACTATCAGTAAGTCTGCTTTATCTAACATTAATATAGATACTCCAGCTTTCTTATAAGTATTTTGAGGATTTTTTTTCTCTCCCTATTTAAAGTGAATCTGTCTGTGTCATGATAAAGTGTATTTCCTCTGGATCACATACACCTGCATCTTGTTTTTTGTTGTAGTTGTTGTTTTTAATTTAGTCTGATAAACTGCCTCCTAATTGGAGTATGAAGTTCATTTCCATGTAATGTTAATTACCATTGAATAAAGGTTTGCCATTTTGTTATTCATTTTCTGTTTATCCTATATGTCCTTTTTTGTTCTTCTGTCTCTTTTTAGCCTTCTTTTGGGTTAATTGAGTATCTCTTAACATTCTGTATTAATGTCTCAATTGGATTTTTTGCTTATTTTTGGTGGTTATTTGGGAGATTGCAGTACTCTGTCTTAACTTTTCACAATCTACTTAGCGTTAATACCACAACTCTTTAAGTAGAATGTAAGTACTTTATGACCACATAGTTTCAATTTTCCTGATCCCATTTATCTATTATGAATATATTTTCTTACAGGTCCTTGAACATCATTATAATAGCTGCTTTACAATCTTACCTGCTTATTTCAATATCTGGATCATCCTGGAGTTGATCTCAGTTGATTTCCTCTTCAATATGTGTCACACTTTCCTTTTTCTTCATATGTCTAGTAATTTTGCATTCACTCATATACATTTTAAAGTAAAGATTATAGAGACTGTGAATTCTGTTGTGTTCCTCTTAAGAGAGCTAACTTTGTGGACAAGTAGGAAGTTAACTTGTTTGAACTCAAGTTCCGCACTCTGATTTGCTTGTGTTGGACTTCAGTCAAAAATCTTTTTCACTTCTTTTAGCCTTAATTGATCTGCTCGGAGTCTTCCCCACGATTGTGTAATGCAAAGATATATTCTTATATTCAGAGATGTAAGAATAACTTATATCCAGAATTTAGGGCTTTCCAATTTTGAATCTCTGCTTTCCAGGGTTTTTCTCCTCACCTTTTAGCTGTTGTGGCCCTCAACTCTGTCCTGTGACTTGATTTCCATCCAGTTCTAGCCACCTTGAGAGGTGATAACTAGGACATGCCTTTAGTCAAAGAATCATTAAAAACAGCATAATCACTCAGTGTCATTCTTTTCTTCTAAGCGTCCACTCACTTCCAGTTTCTTCCTGCTTTTGTTACACTCCAGGACATACAGATAGCAACCATTCTTTTACAGATTTTATAATTATTTTACCCAGAGTTTATTATTGCTGTCTATGGAAAGCTTGATCTGATATGAGCTATGCTACTACTAGTGGAAATGGAACTCTGCCACGCTCCCTTTTAAATTTTGAGTGGATATTAAGATTACAATGAGATAGTGGTTTTGAAACGTAAAAGTGTATGTATTAGACAATAAAACAAAACTGTATGTTGGCTGTAATTGAAGGAGTAGGCACTTTTGTATATTGTTAGTGGAGGTGAATTATTACAACCCATTGGTACCGGGTTGTGTGAAGTATAAAATTTCTTACTAGAACTGAAAATGTACATTTTTGCGTGAGTAAATCCAAGTCAACTCTATTCCACAGATATTCACATGCAAGTGCCAGTGGTAATGGATACATAAAGATATTGATTACAATATAGTAATTGCAATGGAGCTGAAAATCTTATACATCTAATAGTGGGAACCTAGTTGAATTAATTTCATTGCATCAATTAAATATAAAAATTACCATGAAGACAGCAAACACATATATAGTGGTTGATCATACCATACAGCATTCTGAGTGCTTTACATGTATTATCTCACACAGTTTCCCAACAACAGTACTATTATTCCATGTACCTATGAGTCACAACATGCCCAAGATGACACAGATAGTAAATGCCAAGATTAGTATTAAAACCCAGGAGAATCTCATTCCAAGATCATAGAATTGACCACAATACTGTGCTGTCTCACCATAGTATAATAATGGGCACCATAACGAGAATGAAGCAGTTTTCCAGGTACTGATATGGGACACTCTTCAGGATGTAAATTTAAATGAAAAACGCAAGGTGAGGAATAAGTATATAGAATCCCACCAATAATAACTAAACAGTAAGTTACTAATTAAAGGATGAAATACACATATTTGTATATATTTGTATATGCATAAATTATACCTGAAAGTGTACTTAAGAAACTGGTACTTGAGGAAATAATTGGGTAGCTGAGGCACATGGTAACAACGGAGAAATTTCACTGCATACCACTTTGTGTCTTTTGAATGTTGTGCCATGTCATATATTACCTAATGAGGAAAATGAATTAATCTTCTTTCCAGAATAACACATATTTAGTGCTTAGTGTAGTATATGGTTTATTGTAAACACTCACTCACTTTGTAATGGAAGTGCTTATAAAGAGTGAAATGGCTGACTCTTTGTACATAGGCAATGCAAGAAAGCTTCAGCCAAAAGACTATTAGCAGCATTGTAACTTTCCTTTTCCCCAGCACCCTCTAGACACAGTCCACACAGAGCTGGGTCTAGAGTAGACAGTGAGTAAACACTTGTGCCCAGCCAAAAATCTCAGTGCCCAACTTGAAATTGATCACACTAATTCCTTTCATTCTTAAGTTGACACATTTGAATTTTCATTTTCGCTTATCACTTTCTGTCTCTATAATATTCATTTTGATGTTATTTCCTATGCTGTAAACCTCAAATAATATTGAAGAAAGATAAAATACTTATAGCTGGCATATACAAATATACAATTTTAAATGCCTGTTCACCAAGGCTTTCTATAAAATGGAAAGAGAGAGTGTATTGCTCTCACAAAGCATCGACACTCAGGCTGTCCATTCAACCTAGTGAAATCATTTACCTATGGTAATCTGCAATTTGCTAATTTTACCAATGCATTTTGTTTTTCTCTAGTGTCTGTAACATAGTAATTCTCATTTCGCTGAATGTGAACTCTAATCCAAATGATCGACCAATATACTCCTTAAAGTTTAACTTGGAAATGGTCATCTCTTTCTAAAAATATTGCAAAATAACAAGATCCTGCCTTAATGCAAAGGCTGAAGTGTAATGAAGGATTTGTGATACTATTTGTGAATTGCTTAAGCATCTGCCAGTAGCTTGAGTTTTATGCATTCTCAGGCTGCTAAATTATGCCTTTGTATGTATCAAGAAAACATGCCTAACATTTTTTACGCAGCAGAGATAAACCCAGTTTGTGGGCTCTGCTGTAATGAGACCGCACTCAATACTTGTTTATGGCCCCTAAAACTGTGCAAGGAGCCTGAAATTTATCAAGTAATTATATAGTGGAAGTAGAAGCTGGAGCTTTATGTTGATTGGCTCAAGTCAATTATAACTTCTCTAAAATTGCTCCCATTAACTTTTACAATTTGTAACATGACAGAAAGTAGGCTCATCTATACATTGCTTTTTCCCCCTCAAAGTCTAAACATAGAAAATTCCGCCTTGATTCTTAAGAAATACCCTTCTCTTTGGGATATGACTGAGACACCTAAGGATACCTGGTTTTCCTCCCGTTTGTAAAATGAGAGCCTTAACTATTTCAAATAAATTGAGTTTTCATTTTATTTTCTTTTATCTCCATCGGTGCATAAATACATCCAGTTATCACCTATCTGGCTATTCAATGAAGCACTGCAATTTTCTCCATAGACACTTCAGGATCAGCCTGACACAGTCATTAAATGCAGAAATTAATTATTTCCCCATTGTCCTCATTCTGCCTCTTGACCACCAGAACACTTGCTCTAGAACCCACTTAGACTGTGGGTTATTTATCTCGGTTCTTACTCATCAAAACTTATCTGTCTTGTTTCTCATTCTTTCAGGCATGCATGAGACTAGCAACTCATTCCACTCTGGTCAATCTTAAAGAAGGGAGTGAACAGCTGGTGGACTAGAACTATTATACAAAAAAAGCTTATGAGTTACATTTCCCCAGCACGGGAATGGAGACCACGTAATCTTCAGAGTTACAGTCTTCTGGAGATGGAAAAGATTTTGAAATTGTGCATTTTCCACATGTCATAGATTTGGAGATGGATGTTCTAAAAGACCACCTAGTGTTACAGAGCGAGTTAATTGAAGATCTGGAAAAAGACCTCAAACTTCTTTTTTTTTTTTTTCTTTTAGCTTGTTTAAGTTCAGTGGTACAAGTGCAGGTTTGTTACATGGATAAACGTGTCATGAGCGTTTGTTGTACAGATTATTTCATCACCCAAGTATTAAGCCTAGTACCCATTAGTTGTTTCTCCTGATCCTCTCGCTCCTCCCACCTCCCACCCTCCAAAATATCCCAGTTTGTGTTGTTCCCATCTTTGTGTCCATGTGTTCTCATCATTTAGCTCCCACTTTTAAGTGAGAACATGTGGTATTTGGTTTCCTGTTCCTGTGTTAATTTGCTAAAGATAATGGTCCCCAGCTCTATCCATGTCCCTCCAAAGGACATGACCTCATTGCTTTTTATGGCTATATAGTATTCTGTGGTGCATATGTACCACATTTTCTTTATCCAGTCTATCATTGATGGGCATTTAGGTTGATTCCATGTTTTTGCTGTTGTGAACAGTGCTGCAATGAACATACATGCGCATGTGTGTTTGTAATAGATCCTTTTTTTCTGCACTAATTTTCTGACCTCAAACCCTTAATATTTTTTAAGGTTTTGAATTGCAAAATAACCCATAAGAGAATCATTTCTATTTGAATCTGTGACATAAATCTATCAATTAATAGAAGATACAATGTAATGATAGAAAACATGTATGCATCTACCTATCTATATATTTCCATAACAGAATAATAGACGATATCTATCAGATAATGAAGAACACTGGGCATGTAGCATAAGATGAAAATGGTCATGTTGTGTCTGCTTGTTGGAGAAGAAGACTGGTGGGCAGTAAGACCCTTCCGCCTCAATGGGAGTGTGCTGTGCAAAGATATTTACACTGTGGATCACCTTCTCACATTTTAGCCAGGTAAAACTGTGTGCAAATAATCACCATGTTTATTATTAAAAGAAGAGAATCTGTTGCTCTCCTCAGGCATCAACACTCAGGCTGTCCATTCAGCTGTGAAATTGTTCACGTATAATAATAAGCTATTTGCATTTTCACAAAGATAGACTGAAAGAGGAAGACATCACAAAAGGCTTATCTTCCTAATAGGGGCAGAAAAGTATGGATTTTAGAACACAGGCTTCAGCATAAAAGAGAGGTAGTTGTGAGTGCCAGTTGTGCCATTTATTAACTAGGCATCTTTGAACATTTATCTTCTCATCATTGGTAAGACAGTCATCACAATGAAACCACCCCACAGAGGTTTTCTGAAGATAAATGCAATAATGAATGACAGTACCTAGTACTGTGCCTGATTCATAGTAAGCCCTGATTGAATGCAGCATGTGATAGCCACAGGGTATGTGGGGAAGAGAAGGAGCTGTTACAGGTTGTTTCTAGTTTTTGCTTTTGTTTTTTGTTTTAGGGTTTCTTTGTGTGATAGAGAATATTGGAAGAAAATATGTCTTGAATAGAGTTGGCGATATAAAAACACATTTATAGATGAGGCTCCATAATGTCATCTTTAATGTCAGGAATGGATGAGTCACCTCCAAAACCACCCTGAGCTCTTTCTAATCAATATTTAGTCATTTTACTTGGTTTATCTTCAGAGATTTTCCCCACACTGTGCTCACTGTCTGAAACGTCCTCTGCCTCTCACTACCACCCTGACTCTCTTCGTAAAGTCAACTGTTCATCATTCCCCTTTCAATTTCCCGTAGCATATCCATAACAACACTTGCCAGCATATATAGTGTTATTCTCTCCTTTCAAGTCCATCACTTCAGGGAACCGAGCTCTTTAAGGAAAGGGACTATGACAATATCTGTTATCTTATTCATCACTTTATTCCTACTACTTAGCAACGGGTCTGATAAATAATAATGTTCAAACATTATTTGATGAATAAATGAATGAATGAATCACTTATTCCTCAAGGTCACTGGATTAGGACCACTAGGAAAATTCTGCTGATGGTGCTGATGTTTTCTGCCTGCAGAGAAGAGCTATTCAGTTTTCTCTTGAATGATGTGACCATGCACTCGTTATTCTTAGTGCCTATTTTTTTTTAACAAGTATAATTCCTCCCCTGACCAATAAAGAAAGAAAAAAAAAACTAGATAAGTACTTTTCCATTTAGATGCATTTAAAGAAACAACCCTTTATAATACAGCCAAACAAGACAGAAAAGAAATGTAATGCCTAACCAATTTAAAGGATTATTTTACTCAGTCCCCAGAATTCACTTCTTGTCTAGTCTTGTCTAGATGGCCTGTATACTATATAGTATTACTTCATCAATGTTAAATTTCTTGCATATAAAATGTTTTATATGTTCTAATAGACTCATAGCTGTAACAGTCTATTTCCAGAGACTTCTTTGAGTACATTCATTGTCTATTCCAGACTCACTGTTCTTATCTAGAAAATGAAGATAATACTAAGACATGATAATATTGAGACTTGATAAGGAGATTTTGAGTTAAAAAATGCATGATAGAAGTTAATTAAAATAGTATTTGTTATATAATGAACAATTAATAAGGTTAAATATTATGATTATATTTTAAGATGTACCCTAATATACAGAATTTTAGGGTCATAACTGTGACGTAACTACGCTATTTCATAACTGTGACCCTGTGATCATACACAGGTTTATAAATAGATGACTCTCATAAAATGGAGTATTTCAGTCTGCTGATGCCCACATCGTAGCTCTTTCTCATTCTCTCTTATTCTTCTTCCATTTTCTCTCTTGTTACATTTCTATCATGCAGGCTAATTTACAAGTAAAATTCATGTGAACAAGGATATATTAATAACAAGATGCATAGGTTTGAAACACCTCCGTGTTGCCTCTTGATGGCACACCCTCTCCTCTCCCTGTTAACTCTAAATGGTACACTCTCTCTCCATGTTGGTGCAAACCATTCTTTCTTCCATATTGCCACCTGGTTGCTCACCCTTCTTCTCACCATGTTGCCTCTTGGTGATACACCCTTCATCTCTCCCCTCCTGTTGCCTCTTCATGATACATACTTCTACCTTTTGTCTTGCCTCTTAATGGTACACCCTCTCTGCTCCATGTTGACTTTTGATGACACACCCTGTCTTCTCCATGTTGCCTCCTGATGGTAGACTGTCTTCACTTCCTATTGCCTTTTGATGGTACACCCTTCTCCCCTCAATGTTTTATTTTGATATTACACCCTTCTGCCTTGTGTGTTGCCTCTGATGGCACACACTCTCTCTTCTTTGGAGTGTTCTGATGGTACACTTCACGTTTCCTATTGATGTCACACCCTCTCCTCTCCATGTTGTCCCTTGGTGGCACACCTTCTGTATTTCTTGTTGCCTATTGATGGCACACACTCTTCCCTTCCCATTACCTCTTGTTGGCACATACTGTTTTCTTCCTGTTGTCTCTTGATGGTTCACCCTCCATGTTGCTTCTTCATGGTAAAACTTCTGCCTTCCATGTTGCCTCTTGTTGGCATGCCCTCTTTCATCCATATTGCCTCTTGAGGGTACACACTCTACCCTTTCCTTGCCTTGTCATGGAACACCCTCTCGTCTCTTTCTTGCCTCTGGATGGCCTTTTCCTTTCCATGTTTCCTCTTTGTCTCACACCCTCGCTTTTCTGTGTTGCTTCCAGGTGGGNCAACGGGTCTGATAAATAATAATGTTCAAACATTATTTGATGAATAAATGAATGAATGAATCACTTATTCCTCAAGGTCACTGGATTAGGACCACTAGGAAAATTCTGCTGATGGTGCTGATGTTTTTCTGCCTGCAGAGAAGAGCTATTCAGTTTTCTCTTGAATGATGTGACCATGCACTCGTTATTCTTAGTGCCTATTTTTTTTTAACAAGTATAATTCCTCCCCCTGACCAATAAAGAAAGAAAAAAAAAACTAGATAAGTACTTTTTCCATTTAGATGCATTTAAAGAAACAACCCTTTATAATACAGCCAAACAAGACAGAAAAAGAAATGTAATGCCTAACCAATTTAAAGGATTATTTTACTCAGTCCCCAGAATTCACTTCTTGTCTAGTCTTGTCTAGATGGCCTGTATACTATATAGTATTACTTCATCAATGTTAAATTTCTTGCATATAAAAATGTTTTATATGTTCTAATAGACTCATAGCTGTAACAGTCTATTTCCAGAGACTTCTTTGAGTACATTCATTGTCTATTCCAGACTCACTGTTCTTATCTAGAAAATGAAGATAATACTAAGACATGATAATATTGAGACTTGATAAGGAGATTTTGAGTTAAAAAATGCATGATAGAAGTTAATTAAAATAGTATTTGTTATATAATGAACAATTAATAAGGTTAAATATTATGATTATATTTTAAGATGTACCCTAATATACAGAATTTTAGGGTCATAACTGTGACGTAACTACGCTATTTCATAACTGTGACCCTGTGATCATACACAGGTTTATAAATAGATGACTCTCATAAAAATGGAGTATTTCAGTCTGCTGATGCCCACATCGTAGCTCTTTCTCATTCTCTCTTATTCTTCTTCCATTTTCTCTCTTGTTACATTTCTATCATGCAGGCTAATTTACAAGTAAAATTCATGTGAACAAGGATATATTAATAACAAGATGCATAGGTTTGAAACACCTCCGTGTTGCCTCTTGATGGCACACCCTCTCCTCTCCCTGTTAACTCTAAATGGTACACTCTCTCTCCATGTTGGTGCAAACCATTCTTTCTTCCATATTGCCACCTGGTTGCTCACCCTTCTTCTCACCATGTTGCCTCTTGGTGATACACCCTTCATCTCTCCCCTCCTGTTGCCTCTTCATGATACATACTTCTACCTTTTGTCTTGCCTCTTAATGGTACACCCTCTCTGCTCCATGTTGACTTTTGATGACACACCCTGTCTTCTCCATGTTGCCTCCTGATGGTAGACTGTCTTCACTTCCTATTGCCTTTTGATGGTACACCCTTCTCCCCTCAATGTTTTATTTTGATATTACACCCTTCTGCCTTGTGTGTTGCCTCTGATGGCACACACTCTCTCTTCTTTGGAGTGTTCTGATGGTACACTTCACGTTTCCTATTGATGTCACACCCTCTCCTCTCCATGTTGTCCCTTGGTGGCACACCTTCTGTATTTCTTGTTGCCTATTGATGGCACACACTCTTCCCTTCCCATTACCTCTTGTTGGCACATACTGTTTTCTTCCTGTTGTCTCTTGATGGTTCACCCTCCATGTTGCTTCTTCATGGTAAAACTTCTGCCTTCCATGTTGCCTCTTGTTGGCATGCCCTCTTTCATCCATATTGCCTCTTGAGGGTACACACTCTACCCTTTCCTTGCCTTGTCATGGAACACCCTCTCGTCTCTTTCTTGCCTCTGGATGGCCTTTTCCTTTCCATGTTTCCTCTTTGTCTCACACCCTCGCTTTTCTGTGTTGCTTCCAGGTGGGAACCCTTTCCTTTCCTTGTTGCCTCTTGATGACACACCCTCTTCCAAATATGTTGCCTCTTGATGGCACCCTCTTCTTCCTTCTAGGTTTCTTTTTTTTTAAAATTGGGATACCTTTCTCCCTTCCAGGTTGCTTCTTGATGGCACAGACTCTACCTCATGTTGCCTTTTGATGTCAAAACTTCTTCTCTCTGTGTTGTCCCTTGATTGTACACATCCTCTCCTCCATCTTGCCTCTTGATGATATGCCCTTCTCCCTTCCATGTTGCCTACTCGTGGTACACTCTTCTCATCTTTATGCTGTCTCTAATGGTACAATCTTCTTTTTCCCTTTTGCTTCCTGATGGCATACGTTTCTGCCTTCCATTTTTCCTCTTGATGCACATCATTCTCCCCTCCATGTTGCCTCTTCATGGCACACCCTCTCTGCTCCATATTGCCTCTTGTGGCATACTCTCTTCCCTTTGTGTTCCCTTTTGGTGGTACACCCACTCCCCTCTGTGTTGCCTTTTGGTGGTATAAATTCTCCCCTCCCTGGTTCCTCTTGATGGCCACCCTCTCTCCTATATGTTAACTCTTCTTGGGTTAACATAAAGAGAGAACACCATTCTCTCTTTCTTGTAGCCTCTCTTGATACAACCCTCTCACCTTCATATAGCCTCTTGATGGTACACACTTCTCCCCTCTATATTGCCTCATAATGACACCACCTCTCCTCTTCATGTTGTCTGTTGATGCCACAACATTCCCCACTCTGTGTTGCCTCTTTATGTCACACACTATTCCCTCTTGGTTGCCTCTTGGTGGTATAACCTTCTCTTCTCCATGTTGCCTCCTAATAGTACAATCTCTTCCTTGCCTGTTGCCTGATTATGCCATTCCTTCATTTCCTGGTTGCCTCTGGATAGCACACCCTTCTCTTCTCCATGTTGCCTCTTGTTGGTATGCCCTCTAACCTCCATACTGCCTCTTGATAGCAAATGCTTTCCTCTCTTTTTTGCCTCCTTGATGGTACACCTTATCCTCTTCATGTTGCTTCTTGATGATACAACTTTGTCTCTTTCATGTTGCTTATTCATGGTAAGACCTTCTCACCTCCATGTTGTCTCTAAGGGCACAGTCTCTTGCTTGTATGCTGACTCTTGATGATACACCCCCTCCTTCATTTTGGCTCCTGATGGACATACTTCTCCCCTCCAGGTGGTCTCTTAATAGTACATCCTTCCTTCCTCCATGTTGCCTGTTTATGATACACTCTTCTACTCGTTATGTTGCCTCTCTTTATGTCATACAATGTCCCCTTTTTGTTGCCTCTAGATGGTGCACCCTTTCCCATCTATGTTGCCTCCTGATATGGTTTGGCTTTGTGTCCCCACCCAAATCTCTTCTAGAAGTGTAATCCCCTCTTGTCAAGGGAGAGGCCTGGTAGGTGATGATTGGATCATGGGGGCAGTTTCCCGATGCTTTTCTCATGATAGTGAGTGAGTTCTCATGAGATCTGATGGCGCTTTATAAGGGGATCTCCCTACTACTCACCACTTTCTCTCGCCTGCCACCATGTAAGACAGGCTTTTGCTTCTCTCTTGCCCTCCACCATGATTGTAAGTTTCCCGAGGCCTCCCTAGCCATGCAGAACTAAGTCAATTAAAACTCTTTCCTTTATAAATTACCCAGTCTTGGATATGTCTTTATAGCAGTGTGAGAATTGGATGAATACACCTCCTAATGGTACACACTTTTCCCTTCCTCATTGCCTCTTGATAACACAATCTCTCCCCACCATATTTACTCTTGATTGTGTAACCTCTCCCCACCATGTTTCCTGTTAATGATGCCACAACATTTCCCACTCCATGTTGCCTCTTCATGGCACACACTATCCCCTCCCTGTTGTCTCTTAGTGGTATACATTTTTCTTCTCTGTGTTGCCTCTTGATGGTACCCCCTCTCTCTTGCCAGTTGCCTCTTTATGCCATGTTCTCTTTGCTTTGTTGCCTCTTAATGGTACATCCTTCTCCTCTCTGTCTTGCCTGTTGATGATAAACCCTTCTTCTCACTACATTGCCATTGGATGGCACACCCCTCTCCATCTATTGTCTTCTTCCACTGGACACTCTTTCTCCCTCTTGTTGCCTCTTTTGGTTACATCTTCTTGCCCTGCTGTGTTGCCTCATGATGTTACATTTGCCTCTCTCCTGTTGTTCTTAATTTGGGGGGTTACCCTATTCCTGCGTGATTGCTCTTGATGGTACCCTTGTTCCTCTCATGTTGTTTCACTTGATGGCCAGTTCTTCCTTGTTGCCTCTTGTGGTACATACCTCTCCCTCATGTTGCCTACTGATGCCACATCCTCCACACCTTTGTGTTGCCTCTTTAATGGGCAACCTTCCTCCCTGTTGTCTCTTGGTGGACACCTTTTTTTCCTGGTCATCTCTTGTGGTGTACCTTTCCTTGCCTTTGCCTCTTTTGCCTTCTTCTCTCCTGTGTGCCCTTGATAGTACTTTTCTCTTTTTCTGTCTGCTCTGATGGCACTTTGTGTTCCCATGGTTCCTTTTGATGTTATCCTTCTCCCCTCCCGCATTGCTTTGATGACACCTTCGCTGCTTGCTGTCTCTTAATGTTACACCTTTTTCCCGTCCGCATGTCGATGGCCCGCTGTTCTTCTGTGGTGTTGCACTCTTGATGGTACCTCTTCTGCTCTATGGTGCCTTGAATGATCGCTTCTCCTTCTTTTGCCTCTTGATGGCATCCTCTCCCCCTCCTTGATGCTTCTTGTGGCATCAAGCTCATGCCTGCGTCTTTGATGTACCATCTCTCTCCATGTGTCTCTCAATGGTAGATGCCTTTCGCTTTCTATCTTGGCCTTCTTGATGGTGATCTTTCCTCCATGTCGCTTTGTTTGGCAGTCACTCTCTCGCTTGCCTTCTCGATGTTTGCTCCTTCTGTCTGTTCTCTGGATGTAACTTTCACTTTATTTGTCTCTTGTGGCACTCTCTTCCTTGTGCCCTCATGGGTCTGTCTTGTCCTCCATGTTGCTCTGGGATGGTTACCCCCCTACCTTCCATGTTGCCTGTTAATGGCCACTTCTCTCTACTTACTCGTGAGATCTATCTCCTCTCCATGTTGCCTCTTGTGGCACACCGTTTTCCCCTTTCGATGTTGCCTCTGATGCTCCCTTTTTCTTATTCTGTTGTCTCTTGTTGCCGACCCCTTTTGTTTTATGTTGCTCCTTTAAGGTTACTTCTTTCCTTCTCTGTTGTTCTCATGTACCTTTCTTTTTTTCTTATGTTGTTTCTTATGTTCACAGTCTCCTTCTCATGTTGTTCTCTGATGGCACACCCTTCTCCCCTCCATGTTTGCCTCTTGGTGGTCCACTTTTTCTCCTCTGTGTTGAGTTTGATGGACACTTGCTCTCCCTCCGCTGCTTCTGATTGATCCCTCTTCCCACATGTTTTTATCTTGATAGGCACGTGCTCCCCTCCATGTTGCCTCTTTATGACATAACTTCTTCCCCTCTATATTGCCTCTTCTTGACACACCATCTCCCCTTTATGTTGCCTCTTGATGTCACACCTTCTTTCCTCTGTGTTGCCTCTTGATTGTAAACCTTCTCCTCTCCATGTTGCCTCTTAATGATACATCCTTTCCCCTTTTTGTCACCTTTTGTTGGCACACCCTTCTCCCCTGTGTGCTGCCTCACAGTGTTATACCTTCTCTCCTCTATGTGTCCTCTTGATGGTACACCTTTGCCTCCTCTGGCCTTTCACTGCTCTCTCCAGCCCTCTCACATCCAGTTAAATTATTACATGATCCCCAGCTGCCACCTTTGATAAACGTGGGGATTGACAGAGGCTGAGAGTCAGAGCCTAGCATCCAAACCTATAATTTGCAACTTTATTATTCAATCTCAGCAGGGTATTTCCTGTTGCCAAGGATTCCCTGCTTTGATATTATAGATGAAATAGACACTTGCAGAATTCTCTTACAATGTCTTCCTTATCCCAGGGAAGAAACTGAATAGGACAGGGAGAAATGCTTTACAGGAGCATAAGGGAATAATATTCAGTGCTAGAAGAGACTCCTGAGGTGAATGCCCAAATGATTATTTTGTTCAAAGGGCAATTGTGTCCCCAGGGGGAGAAAACGAGAGCCTATTCTTTGAAGAAAAATCATTTTACTTTCAGTTCTTTTTTTTTTCCAGTGTATTTGATCAGGCCAGACATTTTCTTCCATTTTTTATTTATTTTGTATTTTTTTTCTGACAGATTTAGTTGATCTATGATGACAACATATTTTTATCTTTGCAGTTTCAGGTTTAATTAAGTTTTTCAGGATACCCAAGCTCAAAACAAGGAGGTTCTTTACCTAAAGTTTTCAGAGACGACAGCCATCTAACTTTACCCTTAGAACTTCAGTTTCTTACAAACCCAGTCAGAATTCATCTTCATCCATTTATGTTGCCCAGTTTACAATCAAAGTACAAGAGATTCTTCTTTTTCTTTCTTACCACTGGCAACTTTTCTCTAAGCTAAATACAGTCAGAAAATGCACCAAGTGATATCAAAACATAATATCATATTAAATTAATTATATTATATTTCATTATATAATATCTATCACAAGCAGTATTGAGGCACACCATCCATCAGTCAAGAAAGTTGTTATTATGCTGTAGTATTGACTGACTAAAGGCATTAAAAAAATGTTTGCCAGGGAAATGTTCTTCAGTTATGTTTAATACCAGAGCTTTTCTGCAAAGAAATTATGCATGTAATCTTATCTATAATAATGTTTGCCATCTATGTATTTTCAGTGCTTTATTTTTTTTGCTGTTTTCTCACAATTATCAAAATGTAAAATAAAATATTCTGCTCCCATTCAGCTCAGAAGAGAAAGCAAGGAAGAAAGGACACTATCGTGGAAATACATGCTTTGCTTATTTATAAAATTTTATTTCTTCATTTATTCAGTAAACATTTATGGAACGCCTGCTGTGCCATGTGTGGTCATAAGTCCAGTTTATAATGGAGAAAAAGACAGAATCCCTGCTTCATGAGTTATCAATTTGTCAGCATAGGGGAAACAGAAAATAAACAAATAATCTGTGAACATATCAATTTTACACTATGATTCTCATAGACTATATTCAGCTCTATGAAGAAAATAAGATGGAGTACCATGATGTGGTGGGAGGAGGGAGAGGAAATTTCAATTGGGGTGATCAGTGAAGTTCTCCCTGAAGGGGCATTTGGCTGAGCCATGAAGTTTAAGAAGAAGCCAAATGTGCAAGGCCCAGGCACAGAGTGTCCCTACAGGAAGGGTCAGTGAATGGAAAGCTCTAAGGGAACAATCATGGCCATGGTGTCCAGATCCGATCTACAAGTGGAGAGGGGCGTGGGAAGAAACCAAAGAAGTAGCCAGGAGCCAAATCACATAGCCCAAAAGAAGGATGTGGCCAGGACACTCTGTTTGTGAATGGGTAGGAGGGCAGAAAGATGAGTGTGAAGCCAGAGTTAACAGCCTAAAGCTGTGTAAAATCATGCAACTCCAAGGGAAAATTTAGTCATCAGATGCATTTTCCACTTTGAATCTATCTCCAAAAAAAAAAAAAAAAAAAAAAAGCGCAAAATTGCACTACACTGTTTATCAACTGTGTGCTTGGTATTCCAGTGTCTGGGACTCTGACCACTTTAGACTTTTTCATATAGGACATTGTTGCCTTGAGCAAAGTTACTCTGCAAATCTGGAATCCTCTTACATATGTAGATGTAAGCCTTTCCACGCACCGGAATGTTGGAAAGTCATATTCTAAAATACTGTTTGAAAATAATATTGAAGTTATGTGTAAAGCTACACATGTATGAAGCAAAATATGGAAAGGAAGATGCAAAAGGAAACATTTCATTAAGGTAGTAAATAAGGAAATATTTCATTTTCTTCTCTAAGGTTGTTATACAACATTTTCATAGTAAAGAAAATCCATTTTGGGCTCTGAGGGTATGAAAGCATACATTTGCAGCCAGGCAGAAATGCTTTAGATGCTTAAAAGAGAGAAAGTTACTTTGATTTTTATTTTAAGTTTTCATTTGATCCAGGCAATAGAAAGCACCATGAGATAGAATGCAGGTAATCTGAATTAATAGCTATCACTTTATAGAAGTGTAAGAGATTTCAAGAGGGGGTACAGGATTAAATGAACACCCAGCTGTTCCACAGTTAATTGACTTCTTTAAAATATTCAGTAAGTATTAGGGACTGTTATAAAGCTGCTCTGTATGAAACAGTTACAAAGAAATAGTACACAAGACCCCTACTTTATGAATTTGAGCTCAGCATGTTTTCCAGCTGACTTACACTCCTTTAGAGATAAGGTTTTCCCCCAAATAATTAAGCCCTTATGTCTTTAATGTCTTCTTGCAACCTGGCATAATGATGTGACCACGGGAATGGACAAAGTGTCATATGGCCTATGGATATGAAAATTCCCCAAGTGAGCGCTGCTGTCCCGCCGTCAAAATTGCGCTACACTGTTTATTAACTGTGCGCTTGGTATTCCAAGCACTGTGTTCCAGTGTCTGGAACTCTGAACACTTTAGATTTTTTAAGTGTTTCTATCAAGACTAAGTGTTCATCATAGGTATAAATCTTGTTGAGGTAGTTTCTTAGATATGGCATCAAAAGCACAAGCAACAAAAGGAAACATAGATACTTTGGACTTCGAAATTAAAAAAACTTTTATGTTTCCAAGGACATCATCAATAAAGTGAAAAAAAAATCCAACCCAGGAGAAATTATTTGCTATTTATGTATCTGATGACATATCTAAAAAATACAAAGAATCCTTACAATTCAATCATAGACAGGCAAATATTTACCGATTTGAAAATGGGTAAAAATCTGGATAGACATCACTCTAAACATGATATAAAAATGGCCAATAACCACATGAGAATATTCTCAACATCATTAGCCATCAGGGAAGTGCTCATCAAAAGTACAATGAGATAACACTTCGTATTCGCTAGAATGATATTACTAAAAAGACACAATAACAAGTGCTGGCAGGGATGCAGCGAATGTGAATCCATCATACACTGAGTGTATGATGTAGGGCAGCTGCTTTGGCAAGCAATCTGAGAGTTTCTTGAAAGTTTAAACATAGAGTTATGATATGACTCAGAAATTTCACTCCTAGGTATCTATCCAAGAGAAATAAAAACATGTTCACACAAAAACATTTATATTCAGTTCATAACACCACTATTTAAAATAACCCAAAGTGGAAACAACCTCATTGTCCATCAATGGATAAATGGATAAATAAAATGTGATACATTCCTATAATTAAACGTTATTTTGCAATGAAAAGGAGTGAAGTACTGATAGATGCTACAACATGGGTGAACATTGAAAACATCATGGTAAGTGAAAGAAGGCAGTCATGAAAGATCAAATACTGTATGACACCATTTATATGAAATGTCTAGGGCAGGCAAATCCATAGACACAGAAAGGAGATTAGTGATTTTCTAGGGGTAGAGATGGGGAGAATTCAGGGGAAATGACTGCTAATGGGTAGACGGCTTGGAGGTGATGGAATATTCTCATGTTGAGTGTGATAATAGTTGTACAACCCTGTAAATATACTTTAAAATAGTGAATGATATACTTTAAAAAGGTGAATAGTATGATGGTATGATATGTAAATTATATCTCAATAAAGCTGATGTTTTTTAAAAAGATAAAAGTTCTTAACAGAGATGACTGCACCATATAATTTCTACCTTTGCACATTTCTCCCCAAAATGGAAGAATTCTGCCATACTAAGAATGAAATTGTCAAGTAATAAGACTAGAATTAACTGTCCTTACATTGAGCTACATACGCTGCTAATTAAGCTTTTGGCATGGATGTGGAAACCAAATGAGCCAAAAGCGAAGTTATTTTCCAAAATATACAATAGTAGCACAATTAAAATTTACTCAATATAAATTAACTCCTCAATTACTATTAACTCAACTATTATTTATTAAAACTCTAGAATTGTAGCTTCAGAAGGCACCTAAGTAATCAATCTCCACACAGTAAAACAGAGAAACAGGGCTCCAGAAATTTCAATGTTTTGCCCCAAGTTCACACAGTAAGTGATAGACTGAGCAAAGAACAAAAGCCAGATCTTGTGAATTTCAGTTCAATAGAAATTCAACTAGATAAACAGTTTATGGTACATAAACATCTTAGATAATAAGTTCAGCCATTATTTAAAGAAAAAAAAAGGAAGGTATGTCTCCCGTAATGCAATTATTTATCTTAACAACAGATATCAAATTCACCACTTTATATTGAAAGAAGAACAAACATTTCTCCTAGGAGTGGCTGACAGTGTTGTCCTAGTGATTTCTGTTGTGTGAGATTCAACCCAAGAACCAAAATTTAATGCCTCCAGACACCTAAAAGCTGCATTTTGTTTTCTGCTTTCTAAGGAATAATAGATGGGCTGTGAGAATTCCAACAGGGGATTATTTTAGGCCTTGGACAAATCGCCACTGTGATCCTTTCATGCTGCTCTGCCTCTTCCATCCCAGGATAGCACAGACATCCAATGAGGCCAAGGCAGGAAAGGCACAATGAGAAGGACGATGATGAAAGGGAAAAGTGCCCTCTTGCCTACATTTTGTTGATGTGGGAGCTGGGTAGGAGAAGTATGGATGAGACTCCAGGTTCCTCTATCTCTAAGAGTCTAGATTGCTGACCGAGGTAGGGACCAGCATCACTTTGTTAGAAATGCATACTCCAGCCCCACCTCACTGCCGAACAATCAGAATCTGCCTTTTCACAAGATCCTGGGTGATTAATATTTGAGAAGTGCTGGATACCCAGCCAGTCTGCGTCAGCTGTTCTCTGAAGCACTGCTCAGCTGTCTGCATCTTGGGGACCCAGGTGCCAGTGTCCAAGAAGGTTCAGACAATTGTTTAGCACCTCTACATCCTTGGGCAGCTCTAGTTTCTGGGCTCTCATGGACGACATCCATTTTGTTCCAATTGGAAAAGAAACTATGTTAGAAGAAGTGTTAAGTCAGTCCGCTGCCTCACTAACTCGACTCAGCCCAAAGTTAATGTTCCAGTTTTCTTTCCTTCTTATGTTGACCTTTAAAAGCTCTCAACAAGCTCCCTCAGAATCTCTGTGAATGCCTTTTCATTACATTTCTGTGCCTTCCTCCATGCAAAATAAAGAAGTCCTCTTTTCCCCGAAATTAATGTATCTCCTGTCAAACTCTTCATTTTCGCAAGTTCAAACTAATTATGGCTGCAGATGGTACTGCTAAATAAAGTTCTCTATTGTGGACACTTAATCAAATCAGTGTTCCTCATAGAAACATCTGTCTTGTGGTAGAAACCTGTTGCTGGAGGTTAGTTGAGACTTTTAAGTCATGCTAGGCAATTTTTTATCCTAATTTTATTCTGAAGCAAGGATTGCTATGGAAACTCATGTACAGGCTTAGAAGTATCTCATCAGGGTTTCTTTTGTTTAAATAATAAAGAAAATGGTGGCATTACATTTGTATTTAAACACTACCTGGCTTGTACAGAGGAGTAAACAGCAGCAGAGGTGCTGAAGTCGCATCCATGCTCAGCTGACTGGTGCTGTGTGGATGCTCACTTTTCCTTGTCTTCAATTGATCTAGAACTCTTCTTCCAGCCATTAACAGTCTTGAGACAATCTCATAGCAATTTCACCAGAGAGCTAGTGGCTTAGACAGATGGTGGGGGTGGTGGGGGGAAGAAAACAGAAACTGCACTTTTTGAGTCATGTTTTACTGTGGAAAGTTAAACCCAAGGGCTGAAATGTATCTTTAAATGATCAACGTTTCTCAAGTGTTCTTCCTTCCGTCTCATTGTCTATGGAGGCAATAGAGATCTGTCTTCTCTGATTTAAAGAAATCAGCGTCAATGGCATTAAATTGTATAGGATTTCAGAACTTAATTTTGGTTTTGATTTTATGCTATAGTTGCATGAGATGAATCCAAAAAGAAATGGAAAACTGTACCAACTGGCAGCTCTATATAAGAAAAGAAAATGTGCAGAGTTTCCAACCATAGGCAAATCAAGACAGCATTTCCAGCTTCAGAAATTACTAATCATTGCCAGAGTTTCGTTTTCAATGGAATGGATTTGGATGATGTGAAAGAGAAGGGTTGATTTATAGCTTAGGTGGAATCCAACCCTAGCCAACATAAAGAAGCTCATTATAAGCAATGGTCAGATGTGTTCCCCCACTTACCTGAGTGGCCACTTGCTTGCTGGCTACACAATGAAAGCAACCTTTACAGTTTCTATCCGTCATCAAGAACAGTTGATTCCCAGACCTAACATTTTACTGTGGCCTTCACTAGGTTCACACCTGTCCATCAGGCTCTCTTCCTGATAGTTTCAAACACGCAAGGGGTGTCCTCAGATATTCCCACCCTCCAAGGAGTGGCCATGAGCCTACTAGGGATGTGTGTATGGTAAGTGCAAACAATTTTTATTTTATTAGAAAATATCTTACTGTTTTCATCATAGTAGTTAACCATCAACAGTGCTGAGAGCTGAGCAGTCTGTATGGAGAATTACTTCTGTCTCATTCAGTGAATGTCAAGTAAGCATTCTGGCACTTCCTTGTTAGTTGAATTTAAATGAAATCACTCATCCCTCTGGGTTTCCGTTTTCTATTTCTACAAAATAGAGCCAAGCATTGTGGAAGAAGGAACTCCACCTGCCTTTGGAGCCAGATTCCTCCTTTGGTTCCTGGCTTAGCTGCCACAAAGCACGAGCTCTGGTTGAATGACAAAAGCGCTACACATTTCACCTATAACATAAAATGTTTATGTTTTATAATGATACAAAATGATTAGGTTAAATTTATATGTAAAATGCTTACTGTGTTCTTTCATTCTCAAAAGTGGTTCTCAGCAATTAGACCATTCATGTGTATTTCTTTCTAAGGGAGCTTGCAATTTCTGGGCCCTTGGCAGGCTGTGTAGGAAGCTTATCTTACAATTATGAATAAAAGTTTGTAAACAGAGATAGACTTACTTTCATGTAAGTTCATGAAAGAGAATAAAATATTTTGTTGTACATGAAAAATTATAAATCTATATTATACACAGATACCTATATCCATGTCTATCTCTGTTTCTATGCTTATCTCTATCTCTATGATCGGTATATCTATGCACAATTATATCTTCCAAAGGCATGTGGATCATGCTCTCATCTGGATTTTCCCTTTGCAATAAAGGCTATACTTGAAAATCAACCTTGAATACTGTAGAAAACAAGTAGAAGCATTTTCTCTGCTAGTGAATAGATAAAACTTTTATTTTATTTTATTTTTTTAATTTTTAAAGACAAGGTTTTGCTCTGTCCCCCAGGCTGGAGTGCAGTGGCGTGATCATAGCTCAGTGAAGCCTCAAACCCCTGGGCTCAAGGGATTCTCCCTCCTCAGCCTCCTGAGTAGCTGTGACTGTGGGTGTATGTCACCATGCCCAACGAATTTTTAAATTATTTGTAGGGACAGGGTCTCACGATATTGCCCAGGCTCATTTCAAACTCCTGGGCTCAAGCAATCCTCATGTCTCAGCCTCCCAAAGTGCTGAGATTACATGTGTGAGCCACCTTGTCCGACAGATAAAACCTTCTTTCTGTGATAAGGAATATAATCAATGACTTTTTCCATTTAACCTGTATTGTATACTCACTTGAGTATCAAAAAAGATTGCTACTTTAGATTTGACTCCAAAAGCACATGCAACAAAAGAGAAAAGAGATAAATGGAGTTACATCAAACTAAAAAGTTCCTGCACCCCAAAGGAAACACTCAACAGAGTGAAGAGACGATCTACAGTATAGGAGAATATATTTGCAAAACATGCATCTGACAAGAAGTTACTATCCGAAATATATAAGGAATTCAAACATCTCAATAGTAAAAAAAGAATAATCCAATGAAAAAATGGGCAAAGGACCTGAAAGGACATTTTCCTAATAAAAGGCATAAAAATGGCCAACAGATGTATGAAAATATTCTCAACATTTCTAATCATCAGAAAAACGGAAATTAAAACCACAGTGAGATATCATGTCATGCCTATGAAGACAACTGTTATGAAAAAGACAAAAAAAAAAAAAAAAAAAAAAAAAAAAAAAAAAAAACCGGTGTTGGTGAGGATGTGGAGGAAAGGGAACCCTTGTGTGCCCTTGGTGAGAATATGCAGTAGTAAAGTCATTATGGAAAACATTATGTAGCTTCCTCAAAAATTAAAAATAGAACTCCCGTATGATCCAGCAATTCCACTTCTGGGTATATGTCCAAAGGAAATCAGTGTGTGAAAGATATCTGCACTCGCATGTTCATTGCAGTATTATTTGCAATAGCCAAGCTATGGCATCAACCTAAGTGTCTATCAAGGAATAAATAGATAAAGAAATTATGGTGGGGCCAGGAGCAATGGCTCACACCTGTAATTCCAGCACTTTGGGAGGCTGAGGCGGGTGGATCACCTAAGGTCAGAAGTTCAAGACCTGCCTGGTCAACACGGTGAAACTCCATCTCTACTAAATATACAAAAATTGGCCAGGTGTGGTGGTAGGCGCCTGTAATCCCAGCTACTCAGGAGGCTGAGGCAGGAGAATCACTTGAACCCAGGAGGTGGAGGTTGCAGTGAGCCAAGATCATGCTATTGTGCTCCAGCCTGGGAAACAAGAGCGCAACTTCATCTAAAGAAAAAAAAAAGAAATTATGGTATATAGACATGATAAAATACTATTCAGCCCTATGATAAAGAGGGAAATCCTGTCATTTACAACAACATGGAGGAAACTGGTGGACATAATCGACATAATGTTAAGTGAAAGCCAGACAAAAAAAGACAAATACTGTCCTTTCAGGGACATGGATGAAACTGGAAGCCATCATTCTCAGCAACTAACTGTGCTAATTCTTAACTAACACGGGAACAGAAAATCAAACACTGCATGTTCTCCCTCATAAGTGGGAGTTGAACAATAAGAACACATGGATACAGGGAGAAGCACATCAAACACTGGAGCCTGTCGGGGGATGGGGTCCAGGGGAGGGAGAGCATTAGGATAAATACCTAATGAATAAAGGGTTTAAAACCTAGATTACAGGTTGACAGGTGCAGCAAACCACCATGGCACATGTATACTTACATAGCAAACCTGTATGTTCTGCACATGTATCCCAGAACTTAAAGTAACATAATTAAAAAGACAAATACTGCATGACCTTGCTTATATTTCAACTCTTAACAAGTCAAGCTCATAGCAGCAGAAAATAGAATGATGGTTACCAGAGGGTGGAGGATAGGAGGATTGGGGGGATACTGTCAAGGGATAAAAAATTTTAGTCAGCAGGAAGAAGCTCAAGAGCTCTGTTGTACACCATGGTAACTCTAGGATTTATTGTTTGTTTCTGTTTTTTAATTTTATTTTAAGTTCCAGGGCACATGTGGAGGATATGCAGGTTCGTTACATAGGTAAACATGTGCCATGATGATTTGCTGCACCTATCAACCTATCACGTAGGTATTAAGCCCAGCATGCATTAGCTATTTTTCCTGATGTTCTCCCTGTCCCCGCAACCCCTACTCCCAACAGGCCCCAGTGTGTGTTGTTCCCCTCCCTGTGTCTACATGTTCACATTGTTCAGCTCCCATTTGCAGGTGAGAACATGCGGTGTTTGGTTTTCTATTCCTGCATTAGTTTGCTGAGGATAATGGCTTCCAGCTCCACCCATGTCCCTGCAAAGGACATCATCTCATTCCTTTTTATGGCTTCATGGTTTTCCATGGTGTATATGTACCACATTTTCTTTATCCAGTATTAAGCCCAGCATGCATTAGCTATTTTTCCTGATGTTCTCCCTGTCCCCGCAACCCCTACTCCCAACAGGCCCCAGTGTGTGTTGTTCCCCTCCCTGTGTCTACATGTTCACATTGTTCAGCTCCCATTTGCAGGTGAGAACATGCGGTGTTTGGTTTTCTATTCCTGCATTAGTTTGCTGAGGATAATGGCTTCCAGCTCCACCCATGTCCCTGCAAAGGACATCATCTCATTCCTTTTTATGGCTTCATGGTTTTCCATGGTGTATATGTACCACATTTTCTTTATCCAGTCTATTATTGATGGGCATTCGGGTTGATTACATGTCTTTGCTACTGTGAATAGTGCTGCAATGAACATACACATACAGGTATCTTTATAATAGAATGATTTATATTCCGTTGAGTATTATAGTAACGGGATTGCTGAAACAAATGGTATTTCTGCCTCTAGGGTTTTGAGGAATCACCACACCGTCTTCCACAATGGTTGAGCTAATTTACATTCCCACCAACAGTGTAAAAGTGTTCTTTTACTCTGCACCCTCACCAGCATCTGTTGTCCCCTGATTTTTTAATGATTGCCATTCTAACTGGTGTGAGATGGTATCTCATTGTGGTTTTGATTTGAATTTCTCTAATGATCAGTCACGTTGAGCTTTTTTGCATATGTTTGTTGGTCGCATAACTGTCTTCTTTTGAGAAGTGTCTGTTCATGTCCTTTGCCCACTTTTTAATGAGGTTGTTTGTTTGTTTTTTCTGGTAAATTTGTTTAAATTTCTTGGACATTCTGGATATTAGACCTTTGTCAGATGGATAGATTGCAAAAAGTTTCCCCCATTCTGTAAGTTGTTGTTCACTCTAGTGACGGTTTCTTTTGCTGTGCAGAAGCTCATTTAATTACATCCCATTTGTCAATTTTTGTTTTGTTGTAATTGCAACAAAATTTCAGCATTTTCATCATGAAATCTTTGCTTGTGCCTGTGTCCTGAATGGTATTGCCTAAGTTTTCTTCTAGGGTTTTTATAGTTTTGGGGTTTATATTTAAGTTCTTAACCCATATTGAGCTAATTTTTGTATAAGGTGTAAGGAAGGGGTCTAGCTTTAATTTTCTGAATATGGCTAGCCAGTTCTCCCGGCACCATTTATTAAATAGGGAATCCTTTCCTCATTGCTTATTAATGTCAGGTTTGTAGAAGATCATATGGTTGTAGATGTGTGATCTTACTTCTGAGTTCTACTCTGTTCCATTGGTCTATGTGTCTGTTTTTGTACCAGTGCCATGCTGTTTTGGTTGCTTTAGCCTTGTAGTATAGTTTGAAGTCAGATGGCATGGTGCCTCCAGCTTTGCTCTTTTTGCTTGGGATTGTCTTGGCTATAGAGGCTCTTTTTAGGTTCCATATGAATTTTAAAATTTTTTTTCTAATTCTGTGAAGAATGTCAATGGTAGTTTAAGGGTAATAGCATTGAATCTATAAATTATTTTGGGCAATATGGCCATTTGCACAATATTGATTCTTCCTGTCCATACGCATGGAATGATTTTTCATCCACTTGTGTATTATCTGATTTCCTTGAGCAGTGGTTTTTAGATCTCCTTGGAAAGGTCCTTCACTTCCCTTGTTAGTTGTATTCCACCATAATCAAGTCAGCTTCATTCCTGAGATGCAAGGGTGGTTCAACATACTGAAATCAATAAATGTAATTCATTACATAAACAGAACTAAAGACAAAAACAACATGATTATCTCAATAGATATAGAAAAGGCCTACGATAAAATTCAACATCTCTTCATGTTAAAAACTCTCAATAAACTAGGTATTGAAGGAACATCAATCAAAATAATAAGAGCCATTTATGACAAACCCACAGACAATATCATACTGAATGGGCAAAAGCCGGAAGTAATCCGCTTGAAAACCAGCACAAGACAAGGATGCTCACCCTCACCACTGCTATTCAGAATAGTATTGGACATTCTGGCCAGGGCAATCAGACAAGAGAAAGAAATAAGCGTATTCAAATAGGAACAGAGGAAGTCAAGTTGTCTCTCTTTGCAGATGACATGATCCTATATGTATATGTAGAAAATCTCATCTTCTCAGCCCACAAGTTTCTTAAGCTGGTAAGCAACTTCAGCAGTTTCAGGATACAAAATCAATGTGCAAAAATCACAAACATTTCTATACACGAACAATAGGCATGCAGAGCGCCAAATCATGAATGAATTCCCATTCACAACTGCTATGATGACTATAGTTAATAGCAATGTATTCTACACTTAAAATTTGCTGACAGAGTAAAATTTAAATGTTCTCATCACAAAAAAGACAAATATCTGTTATGGTTTGGCTCTGTGTCCCCACCCAAATCTCACCTTGTAACTCCCATAATTCCCATGTGTTGTAGGACCAACCCAGTGGGAGATGATTGAATCAAGGGCATGGGTCTTTCCCGTGCTTTTCTCATTATAGTGAATGAGTCTCATGAGAGCTGATGATTTTAAAACAGTTGTTTCTCTGCACAAACTCTCTCTCTTTGCCCTCTGCCGTCCATGTAAAATGTGACTTGCTCTAATTTGCCTTCTGCTATGATTGTGAGTCCTCCCCAGCCATGTGGAACTGTAAGTCCAATAAACCTGTTTCTTTTGTAAATTGCCCAATATGCCTTTAACAGCAGAATGAAAACTACCTAATATGGTATGTGAGGTAATTAATATGCTAGCTAATTAATTTGATTTAGCCATTCCACAATGCATATGTATTAAAAAAGCTTATTGTACACCATAATTATGCACCGTTCCATCAATTAAAAAAATTAAATGGTTGATAATTTACAATATAACTAAAATTTTGAACTGTTCTACGAATAGTATTTTTGTTCATTCTGTTTGGCAGATTGGCCTGCTCCCCTTATGCTAAGTACCAAGATTAGATGATTAAGTTCAATATATGTGCCTACAGGCATAGTTCTGGATATAAACATGACCATCAGAAGTTTAACCTAAAAAAAATTAGAACAATATTGGAAGAACAATAATGTAATAAGTAGGAGTTATGGACTGCATTGTGTTGCTCAAAATTCGTATGTTGAAACACTAACCCCCAATGTGATTGTATTTGGCCTTCTAAAGAGGTAATTAAGGTTAAATAATGTCATACAGGTGGGACGCTAAGTCAACATGACTGAGACACCAAGGTTGTGTTCACACAGAGGAGGGGTCATGTGAGGACACAGCAAGAAGACGGCCAATCTGCAAGCAAGGAGAGGGGCTCAGGAGAAATCAATCCTGCTGGCACCCTGATCTTGGACTTCTAGCTTCCAGAAATAAATTTCTGTTATTTAAGCCACCCAGTCTTATGATACTTTGTTATGGCAACCTTGGCAAATGAATACAGTAGGTTAATATCAACTTGGAGTGGAGAAACAAACTTGGAACCTTGAGTCTTTCATTCTAGTGCGGACTCAGGGAATGTCTTTTCTCACCTTTAGCAAGCCTCACATTTTTATTAGTACAATTTTTTAAAAAGTTAGCTGAGAGAACTCTGATATTTGCTCTTGTTCTCATATATTTTGTCCTATTATAATGACAATAATAGTAAGAGGTAACTTGTATTTGAGGTTCTCTACACATCTGGCATTCTTCTATTAGTGCATTCTGACACAAGGATGCTGAAACCATTGCATGCTATAGCTCTCCCAGGCATCCAAGGGCAAGACTGCAATACTGTTCTTCATGGTGTTGCACGCATGCAGAGAAGGATAGAATGCTATTGCATCGATTGTCTCAGCTGCAACTCTGCAACATCTGTTTACGTTGTATTAGAATCTCTGAAGGATTACCAACAGATTTTATTTACATGATTTCATTTATTCCTTTCAACAAACATACAGTGCGCTTACTCATTTACTCCTCAGAGCATTCCAAAAGATGAGTCTCAATATTGTTATTTCATGATTTTAAATTTCCTGAGGTCTCACGGATACACACATACACACTCAATCACATGATATAAATATGTTTTTGTGTTATATATTTTGAAAAAATAATTTGAACATATTCATAATGGTAGCTAATTATTTTATGTACTAAAAACTTTATTAAGCAATTTACTTGCATTATCAGTTATTTGAATCCTCCCCACAATACCATGAGGTAGGAGTGTTACCAACTACATTTTACAGCAGGAGAAACCAATCCTTCACTCAAATAATTCAAGGGTAATTTTGCTAGCAAAAGAACAGCGACCTGAACCCAGAGCATCTACACACTTTTAAGGCACACATGCTTAATAAATTACGCAATCCTGCTTCTTTGGAAAGCTACGCATTTCTGTACTGGACCACTTTAGGTTAATAAGTGGAAACAAGCCTTCAACAACAATAAAACTCAACAAATTCCTTTCCAAAATTACCTCTTCCTAAAGAATGTTTATGAAACCTTTTTTTCCAAATTGTGGCAATTATCATTTAAGAATCTAAACTAAATTCACATACAGTTCTTTCTATGTCCTCTACATACAAAGTTAAGGCCTCACTGCTATGATTTCCAACAAAACCTCAGACTGACAGTTGTATTTAACACTTCATCTTCATCCAAACAGTGTAAGCCCTGCTGGAACATTCAGCAAAACAAGGTCCAGAACTTGTCATGGAAAAGAGAAATTATCCTTCTTTATCCAGCCAACTAAACAGGCAGGCAATATCTTATTAGAGGTAAAACTGGCACTGGATATTTTGCCCCTGGAGTCAGAGTTTCCTCTCCTGGTCATGACTTCATCCGAACAAGCATAACATCCCCAATATACAATGTGTCCTATATTAGCCCAAAAGCCATTGGAAGACATTATGATTCTTTGTGGCCTAGTTGAGAATAACAGGTGGCTTGAGCAAATAAAATGGAATGCTCCAACCAGAATGCTGCATTTATTTTGAAGTTATAGAATTATTTTAAATCTACATAGGAATGTTTTAAATCTGCATAGTAAAAATTTCTAATTTACCTGAAAAATGATATTTTCTTAGCATCATTGTCCTAAACATTCAAGTAATACTTGCCTATTGTTTTAAAGATAAAATAACGTTAAGACTAATAAGGCATATAGTAGCATCTCACCACATTCCATTCTACTTCCAGTTTGTACTCTGCTGAGAAAATCATATATAGCATCTAGCTATTGCTTCCAAATAATGTATTTATACTTCTAATGTATTTTCTTTTATTTTTCAGTTTTTGATATTATGCAGGATCTTCTGTTGCTAATTCATTACCACCATTATCACACACATTTGAAGGCAAAACTATGTTTCCTGAGTCCTGTTTCCTATGTGGTCCAGGTTAGAAGTTGTTATCACATAAGACTTGGAAAACATAAATGTAACAGAATATGGTAAATGGGGGGAGGCAAGAATGATCAGTTGTGTGTGCAGACATGAGCTTCACAGTGGCTTCCTGACATGCTTGTAGAAGGCACTCACTCACTCCACTGCTTCAGAAGAGATTGTCACTGTCACTTTCTCCACCTTCCTGCAGCTGCTTGCCAACTTTTGGTAGCATCTTTACCAATGCTTGCTCTTTCTCACTCAACCCAGCTCTTCCAAGAGTATCACAATCTCCCAATTCTATATAAATATTTTTTGTTCAGAATTCAGAGTTTAGTTTGTTTCTTTGACCAAACCTAAACTGATATAGTTATTGATACTGGAATTAATTTCAAAAATAGAGAGTTTTGGATATAAAAATCTAAATTTTGTTCTCTGATATGACTAGATATAAAGATAATACTGTCCTCTGTCCAGTGATATATTAGTTCGTTCTCACACTGCTAACAAAGACATACTCAAGACTGCGTAATTTATAAAGGAGAGAGGTTTAATTGACTCACAGTTTCACATGACTTTGGAGGCCTCAGGAAACTTACAATTATGGCAGAAGGGAAAGCAAACACTTCCTTCTTCACATGGTGGCAAGAGAGAGAAGTGCAAAGTGAATCAGGGAAAGCTCCTTATAAAACCACCAGATCTTGTGAGAACTCACTCACTATGCTGAGAACAGCATGGGGGAACTGCCCTCAGGATCTAATCACATCCCATGAGGTCACTCCCTCAACACATGGGGATTATAATTCAAGATGAGATTTGGGTGGGGACACAGAGCCAGGCCACATCAAGTGGCAAATGGGAAATTCTGTGGTTTTCAGGGACTACTTACTTAAATTATAACCAGTAGTCACCTGGAATAAAATGCCTAGTTGAAGATACATCTTTGAAAAATCATATAGCCAACTCAATAGAATACTGTAGTGGAAATAAGGAGTGGAAATACTATAAGGTTGGTTTATTACTTCTGAGTGAGCCAGTAAATGTGGAGTAAAAAAAAAAATGATATCAGGACCAAAATTTCCAGGTTAACTTTCAGGTAAAATAAACACAAAAAACACAGAACTTTTCTGTGACTATCCTAAATAAATTCTTTATGTAATGATAGAGTCAACATTTCTGAAAACCAAGCTCAAAATGTGATGCTACAGGTGAACAAATTAAATTAAAAATCTTGTGAAGCCCCTTATGATGAGGTTAAAGTTTTGATTAGGAAGGAGTAAAATTCTGAAAATTGGTATGGGATATACGGGCAGATTCTGATGAAAATAAATATTGTGAACACCCAAATCCACCATGCCAGTTTTTAAATAGAAGTGGTACTTTCTTTCTTATCTGAGAACATTAGCCTCCCCTTGTCTTAATGACTTGCATTAAAGTCTTCTGAGGTAATTGAGTCATAGAAGGAATAATGATCCTTCTCAAGACCTACTGTTGTCACCTCTCATATCTTCTAGACTTATAACAGATTCAAATCTCTGCAAGTCCCAGAAGGATAAGAACAATGTGTAAGCTAGCTGAAGCCCCACACACATGAAAATAATTTTAAAGTTTTGGCAATGTATTCTAGTACAAACCTGAATAATATATATGGGAATGAATTCTAGAGATAATAGACTATGGTAAAAGATGTTAGGATATTGGATTCGGCTGAATTAATTGATATACTACACACTCCAAATATTCTGGAATCTATGGCATAGCTTGAGTGTCAGGGAGTAGCTCTCATAATTTTCCTGAAGACAACAGTGGCCTATACCAAATAAAGTTGTAATGCAAGAAATCCCTTTGTATGCTCAGTCTAGAGGAAAGAATGTAATACTTTAGGAATCTAAAGGATTAGAGAGATACAACATGTAGTAATATTATTATGTACCTACTCAGTCGTACTTTACCCAGGTACCCTAGAACATTCAGAATGATATTGCCCTTATCATAGTTTCAAAAAACACATTTTTGATGGAAGCATAAGAATCCATGAAAAGCCTTCTAGTGGATGATATCTTCAAGCCAGAAATAAGAATGGGAGATGCTACTATAAAAATGGGGTTTTTGAATCCCATGAGGTTGATGGCATTTCAGAATGGTGGGGTCTATGTAGTATTATCTAACACATAGTGACAAGGTGGATATGGACAAAATTACTATAATGGATAGCACAGCCAAAGCAATAATGGTTTGTCTCATGAGATTATTGGTGTTGTCCCCAGGATTGAAATATATGAACACTCTTTTAAAGTTTTACTTAACTTCTACAAGTGAGGAAATTTAAGTTTTGTGAACAAAAATCTGACTTGAATCATCACAAGAGAATGAAGACTCCCCAGTAAACTACAAGACTTGATGCAGTTCACTGATTTACAGCCAGTTGAATGGAAGACTGAATTCTCTTAAAGAAATCTGATACAATGCCATCATTTTGTGCTGTATATTTTCTTCTTAGTTTTCTCCAATGAGACCTTACTTGGGATCACTTACTGAAGCAGTAAACTGAAGAAAGGAAAATACTCAGATGTTGTGGGGATTACTAGACCCCGTCTTTTAACTGACAATAATTCCTAGGAACTCAAACATGATTAAAGTTTACCAGTCAGAGTAGGGGTTTACAAAAACCAGGTGATTAATGGGATTTGCCTTTGATCCATCTAACAATAGGTCTCTTGGGTTCCTAATCCACTGTGTGGTTATTTTAATAGCCTTGGAAATTATAGTTGGAAGAGACATAACCAGCAACTGGCAGAATCCCCGTGTTGTTCTCCTGACCCATAAAGTAAGGACTATTGTAGTAGGAAAAGCCAAGAGGAAGCCTCTAGAATCGCCACTCTGTGCCAAAATAGTAAATCAGAATCAATACTGCCCTTCTGGGAGAACTGCAGAGATACCAGCCACGTCCTCACTCAATTACCCCATTCAGCCTATGTGGAAGAGAGACAGCTCTCAAAGAATGACAATGGATTACTATAAATTTAATCAGGTGGCAACTTCAATTGTAGATCATGTTCTGTATGAGGTTCTTTGCTGGAAATAATACAGTCCCTATGACCAGGGAGCACACAGTGAGTAGTCTAATGAGTGTTTTTCCCTCTATAACTACTAATATTTACCACAAGACAAACACAGAAATACTTATTCACTCTCCTACTTCAGGGGTATATGAAATGTACAGTCCTGTGTCATAATCTAGTCCAGAGACAGTTTTATCATTCTGCATTCCACAAGATATTATGCTAGTCCATCATACTGGTGATAGCATGCTGATTGAATGTGGTAAAAAAGAAGTAGAAATATTCTGGCAAAATACATGCATACCAGAGAGTAGGAAATAAATCCAACAAAATTTCAGCAATCTGCTACTTCAGTGAAATTCCAGGAACTTGAGAGTTCTGAAGCAGGTTGAGATCTATTCTCCAAAATTAAGGTCTAAATCTTGTATCTGATATCTTCTACCACTAAGAAAGGGACAAAATAGCTAGAAACTTATTTGAATATTGGAGGCAAGATACACTCACATAAGTTGTGTATGAAACAAATAATTTATCGAGACCTCTGTTAGGCTTCCAGTTTAGAATGTCTGAGTGGGGCCCAGAGTAAAATACATCTCTGTAATGTGTACAGCGTACTGTGCAACCTGCTCACTCACTTACACCATATGACCCAACAGATGGAATAGTATTTGCAGTACATGTAGCAGACAGGGATGCTACCCCATTCTCTTTGACCAGTTGGGTAAATGTCTTTTGATTTCTTCACTCTCTTTTCACTGAACTTTTCAGAGGGGAAAAGAAGAGTATGTCTTCAGTCTGCCCTGTTTAAGCATAACACCCTATCATTTTACAATTATCCTTCTTATTGATTCTTATCAATAAGAATTGATCTTATGGGAATTCAGGACTCAGATAAGTACCAAAATGTACTCCTTTATATTTACTTCCACAATTCCTATAACTCTCTAAAATCTAATTCATAGTCAATTATTGAATTAACCAGTGCCAGTTCTATGACCTACACTGCACATGTGATAAGTACAATATTTACACCTTTTCTAAATGGAACTCTGCTAGTACAACCCTAATTTGGAGGACTGGAAAACTAGAAATTTGACCTCAGAAGACCTGAATATGAGGTCTGGTGTTTCCTTACTATAGGACTCTGGACAAAATCAACTTAAACTCTCTGCGAACCTCAGGTTTATCTTATTTAAAGAGCAGGTGATAGTACTTGTTTTACAAAGCCAATATGAGAATTAATATAAGATAATGCATATGAAACTTTCTGTATAGACCAGTCACTCAACAAGTAGATTTATAAATAGGAAATAGCCAACATCATCTGGTAATGCAAGTAAAAGTTCTCTTTATTGGCTTAGCTATACCTCCTGGGAACCATCTAACAAAGAATTATCATTGTCATGTGCAAAGCCCTTTGTAAGTACAATTAGTCCCTTGAATGGGAAAATCAGCAGAAACAAGAGATCCACCAATTATCTCCTGGTGATGCACAACATGGAACGTAACAAAGGGTTTAACCCGTCTTGGCTTACAATTAACCTTACAGCTAAGAATGGTGTACAAGAAAAGGAGAGATTATTAGAAATCAAAATGAATAGGTCAGTAGACTGTCAGCAGAAAGAAATTTTAGTATTGAAAATAAAGTATTACACATCTACAAAAAATGCTCTCAGTTCTGATACTATACATAGGGAAACAGAAAATCACTGCCAACTTTGATATTACAGAAGAAGTTGTGAAAAAATCTTGTCAATATGTTTTTAGAAAATTTAAATTTTTTAAGTTTGAAAATGAAATAGGACTAGTCCATTAAAATACATTGTTAGAAAACAGCTGCTGACAATTTGATAAATTATTCATCCAAGAGTCTCACTAATGTAAAACAACTTCTCCCACCTATGTTGACAGAGGAAGAACTATCTATCAAAAATGATGAAACAATAATTTTAGGACACTTCTAAAATGATTAGAAAATCTATTTGTCTTCTAAGTCTCTGCTCTTAATCTTAAACTAAAATTATTGGGCAATTATGACAAAAATTTGATGCAACATTTAAAAAATACTTACGGTACACAAAAATGCTATTTTAGTAGCATAGCAGAATTCAACGTATACTACAGTGGTCTTTTGTAACAGAAATGGAAAACTTGGGAAAAGAAAATAGCAGAATGTGACTATGATATTGCTTAACTAACATTGCAGTTGAAAGAAAAAGAGAGACTTGATGGACACAGAGACGCACAACCCAGATCCTGCTGCAGGGAAGGACCCCTTGTCAGCACCTTCAGGGATTTCTTTGTAGCAGAGAGCAGCTGGGCCCAGACCACACCCTGCACATGATGGCCCACATCCAGTGATTGACTAATGGAAGAGAGATACCATTGTATCGCCATTTCAACGCAATATGGGCAACTCGGGTCATTTTGGCTTCAGAGCTTTGTGCAGGGTTAGCTGGAGTTATCAAAGGGCATTTTACACAGATCAACAATTTCTAGGCCCAATCCTACTTCCCCCAGATGGGATTTGTATCTGTGTCCCTACACAAACCCCATGTCCAGTTGTAATCCCCAGTGTTGGAGCAGGGACCCGGTGAGAGGTGATTGAATCATGGGGGCAGACTTCCTCCTTGCTGTTCTCATGGTAGTGAGTGAGTTCTCACTAAATCTGGTTGTTTCTAAACGTGTAGCACCTCCCACTTCCCTCTCTTTCTTCCTGCTCTGGCCACGTAAGGGGTGCCTGCTTCCTCTTCGCCGCCATGATTGAAAGTTTTCTAAGGCCTCCTCAGCCTTGCTACCTGTACAGCCTGTGGAATCATGAGCCAATTAAACCTCTTTTTCTTTATAAATTGCCCAGTCTCAGGTATTTCTTTATAGCAGTGCAAGAATGCACAAATACACTCCTCTTATTTTTCAAGGGCACTCTAATAAACATTCTGCAAACTAAACTTCATCTCATAGTCCACTTTGCAAACAATTTGCAATAAAGAGCAAATAGCAGAAGTTAAGTATCAACTTTTCACCATTTCCTCATTCATTTATCAATTCAACAAGCACTAATTTAGTACCAATTGTAAAGTAAATTAAATTGTGAGACTTTGTGGAAAGAAAAAAGCATTTCTACATCAAAGAACTTTATACTCTAATGAGGAAGATTATAGATTGCAATGAAACTGTAAATTGCAATCAAAGAGGATAAGTGCTATAAAGTAGATATGAAAAGCCCCCTACAGAATAACACAGAAGGAATGGACTTCCTTGCCCAGGAAATAAGGCAAAGAAAAAAAAAAAAAAAAAAAAACCCCCCAAAAAAAAACAAAAAAGGAATGGCCCTCCTTGCCCAGAAAAAAAGGCAAAAAAAAAAAAAAAAAAAAAAAAAAAGCCCTAGATTTGTGTTGACTCTGGTTTGATAAAGAGGTATTTTTGGTTGTACTTAGGAAATGGTGCCCACTCTTATTTAGATTCCAAGACAACACTAGGGCATTTGTTAAAGAAGGAGTACCCTGTTTCAATGCATTTGAATAATGCGCTGTATAAATAATCTCCCTTATTCACCAGTGACAGAACTATCATTTTGATATCAATAGAAGTTCCAATAGGTTTTGAGTTGCTGAGGGTGGCAATCAGTGGTTAAATAAAGTATCACTATATAGAACTAAACATTTATGCCTTTGCCGAAAAGGAATTGATTTTGGCTCCTGAAGTCTTCATGAAGTCCTTTAGTGGCCAGTACATAGGGGCATAATTTTGCCTTTTTGTGTTTTAATTGGCTTGTTTTCCTGTGTTTTATTAGAAAACTATATGGCAAAAAAGCAATCTTTTGAAATTTGTTTAAGGACACCTAGCATGCAAAAAATGACTACCAAATCAGTTTGCAAAAAAAAAGGAGCCCACCACATAGTGGAAAGTACAAAACCTACATTTCTAATTCTTGTTCCCAAGGAATATGATTAAAAAGATATGATGGTGTAAACCAGAAAGACCCTAACTAACATAAGGGAGCAAGGATGGAGAGACCCCTTTAGATGCAGACACACACACTTGTTGCCTATGTTCTAGAAAACAGAGGCTGAACACCCAAGGTGAAGGTCAATATCTGAAGTCTAATTAAAGGATTCTGGCAATTAGGGGATGAAACCAGTCTCACTGACAAACCACAACAGGCTAGGAGGATAGCTGGAAAATTGAACCACAATTGAAGCATGATCCAAGACCAGACCAGCTCCATCTGATGAAGATGAAAGAAGCAGTTTCCAACACCTGAGCCAGTCAGAGCATCCCAGGAGTGGATGGACCATACCCTACAGTTCTCTTCATTTTGCTGTGGAAGTCAGAATAGACCCCCAGGCACCCAAACACCATGTTCTTCCTTGGAATGCAACCTGATGTGGAGGAGGTTGTCCAGGTGGAAATATTGAACTTGCTGAGTAAATATAAAATTTAATCATAGCCCAAAAGTGGGAACAACCCAAAGCCCACCAACTTATGAACAGATGAATGAAATATACTATATCTAAGCCATGAAATACTACTGATAATACAAAATAACAAGCTACTATAGCACAGACGATTCTCAAAATTATGAAAAGAAAGAAGCTTAACGCAAAAGACCACATAGTGCCCAATCCATGTGTATGAAATATCCCCCAAAAAAGTAGGTTAGTGGTCACCAAAGCTGGCAGTGGGAACTGGGCTTTACTGCAAATGGGATGTACAGTCTTAAGAGGATTATGGCAATGTTAAAAAAATTTTAGCCGGGCGCGGTGGCTCACGCCTGTAATCCCAGCACTTTGGGAGGCCGAGGTAGGTGGATCACGGGTAGGAGATCAAGACCATCCTGGCTAACACGGTGAAACCCGTCTCTACTTAAAATACAAAAAATTTGCCGGGGGGCGTGGTGGTGGGCGCCTGTTATCCCAGCTACTGGGAGGCTGAGGCAGGAGAATGGCGTGAACGCTGGAGGCAGAGCTTGCAGTGAGCCGAGATGGCGCCACTGCCACTCCATCTGGTGTGACAAAGCGAGACTCTTGCTCAAAAAAAAAAAAAAAAAAAAAAATTTTAGTGATGGTTGCACAACTCTGTAAAATTACTAAAATTTATTAAATAATTGCTACACTTTAAATGTTAATATTATGATATACAAATTATACCTTCAGAAAACTGTTAAAATATAAAGACCACTTAACATTTTTCTTTAACCCATGCATTAGGTTACAAATTGTTCTGTGACTTCCGTTCACTAGTCCTTAAAATCACAAGAGGAAAAGCTTATTTCTTCTAAAGAATGATCCGACATAGCCATGGCCTAGAATATCTGAAAAGAAAAATAGCATGAATTAAAATTAAATGTGAAAAGTCCTTTTACCTCAAAATTGGGCATGAAATTAACAGACAGCTAATTCTCAATTAGCAGAAAAGACATCCTCTACATGGTCCTAACCATAAAAATGGTCATGCTGTCTTCCCAGATTAGTTCTTGGACAGACACTATTATTTGTGCATTAATCTCAGCTGCCATTTCTCTTAGCATCTCATTTAAGACCTATCAGTACAAAGAATCTGTCCTCCCATGAGGAGGTTTTAAAAGAAAATATTAAACCTGAAATATTAATTTGTTCCAGTAATAATTATTCAGGACTGCTTGTGTTCCCAAAGTTATAAATCCAATGATAGCTCAGAAAGAGGATATTCTTATATATTTAGTTATTGGATACTTTGTTACTAGACTTAGAAATATTTTAACAAGCCTGAGGATATATTTTATCACTTCAGAAAAGAAGGATTTATACCAGTGGTCCCCACCTTTTTGGCACCAGGAAGCAGTTTCATGGAAGACAGTTTTTTTTCCATGGATCAGGCAGGGGGTTGGAGAGAACAGTTTCAGGATGATTCAAGTGCATTACACTTATCATTAGATTCTCAAAAGGAGTTTGCAGCCCTATGCAAGATCCCTCACATGCACAGTTCACAATTGGGTTTGAGCGTCCATGAGAATCTAATATCACTGCTGATCTGACAGGAAGTAGAGCTCAGGCAATAATGCTCACTCGCCCACTGTGGCTCCTCCTGCTGCGAGGCCTGGTTCCTAACAGGCCAAGGACCAATACCATGGTTTATATTACCTACAATGCTGTTTTGTCTGATACATTCTCTCTCTTTCTCTCTCCTCCTCTCTCATAAATAATATTTGATATACTAGCATTGCTATATTAACTAGCTCAAAAATATTTACTGGACTGATACTACATATGAGTGCAGTCATTTAGTACTGAAGACTAAACATGACATTATCTCTTACTTCAAAGTGTGTTCAGTTTAATGATTTCATTTTTAACCCAAATTATTTTATGATAATGGATATGTAATAGATCAATTTAAAATGCATTTTCATTGGAAAGTGATATGGTTCGGCTGTGTCCCCAACCAAATCTCATCTTGAATGGTAGTTCTCATAATCCCCATGTGTTGTGGGAGGGAACTAGTGGGAGGTAATTGAATCATGGGTGCAGTTACCTTCATGCGGTTCTCAAGATAGTGAGTGAGTTCTCAGGAAATCTGATGGTTTTATAAGGGACTTTTCCCCATTTGCTCAGCATTTCTCTCTCCTGCCATCTTGTGAAGAAGGAGGTGCTTGCTTTCCCTTCTGCCATGATTGGAAGTTTTCCTGAGGCCTTCCCCGCCATGCATAACTGTGAATCAATTAAACCTCTTTCCTTTATAAATTACCCAGTCTTGGTTATTTCTTCATAGCAGCATGAGAAGGGACGAATACAGAAAGTGAAAAATAACTTTTGCGTTAAAAGATTTTTTGAAAAATTTTAAGTTTCATATGTACAAACATTATTATTATCAATTATATGTATATGAATATAAATATAATTAATCTCCTTGGCTATTTTTCTATGACATTGTTTAGCTTTTATTTTGTGTAGATCTCACCATTAATAATATACATCTAACATATCATATTCTTCATTTTGTGAGGGGATTGTAGAACTCTTATTTTGCACAAAGCATTAGGATTTAGCTGTATTTTGAAGGTGAAGAAATTGGGGCTGTAAGAGTTAGAGTCTAATTTCCTGTCCTCATCTATTGACTGTCTTGCTCTCTTCACTATTACATACATTCTTCTCTGCTCTCCTCACTCTCAGTCGATGACATGGAAATTTAAGCAATCTTTTAAGCAACCAGGAAAGAATGTCAATAAATTCCACTACCACATCTACATGCTTTCCAACATCTGTCCTCACAAATTCACCATCCTTTCTATGATCAGAGATGCACTATCCATGCTCCAACCTAAAGAAAATCTCTTAATGTGTGCACTTGATTCCACCTCTTCTTGCCATCGCAAGGGCATTGTTTTAGAAATTGTTGAGTCAATTTCCTATACAATCCATATTTCCCTCTCTACTGCATCATTCCCATTAATACACAAACCTGTTACCATTTCTCCCATTATTTAAAAAGAAATATCATCTTGACTTCTAAATATTGCCTCATTTCTCTGCTTCCTACTACAGCAAAATGCTATATATATAGAATGCTATGTATGTCATCCCCAAAATGCTATGTATACTGAAGTCTTTAATTTCTCTACTCCATTTCCTTCTTAAAATCCCAAAAGGTCTTTTGTTCCCACCACTTCACCAAATGTTCAAGTCATCAATGACTATATATAGTGAAATACATTAATTAATCCTTGGTTCACAATTTACTAGTGTTTTTTTTTTTTTATGTTGTACACAATGGATAAACAGTTCTTCTTTAAAGTGCTTTATTCACTGAGCTATCAAGGATTTTTTTAGCTTTCCTCCAACCTCACTGATGACTCCTTCTATGTCTCTTTTGCTCCTATTCTGCTTGATGCCTCAAGGGAGTGTTCCAGAACTTGAGGCACTATCTATATTCACTCTTTGGGTCACTCTTGGTGATTCTGCTTTTTGTTGTTGTTCCAGTCAAAATGCAGGAGTACACAGGCATGATCATAGCTGACTGTAACCTTGAACTCTTGGGCTCAAGCAATACTCCCTCCTCAGTCTTCCAAGTAGCTAGGACTACAGGCTCTTGCCACAATACCTGGCTAATATTTTAAGTATGTTATAGAATCAGGGCCCTGCTATGTTGCCCAGGCTAGTCTCAAACTCCTGGTCTCAGGCAATCCGCTTTCCTTGGCATCCCAAGGTGCTGATATTACAGCCATGAGACTGTAATGACACCTGGTCTACATTCTGTTTTGTGAAGCTGGGACAGGAACTCTGCAAATCACACTTCTCTTTTGTCTGTTGGTCCCATTTATGTTCTGCCATTTGGAGGCGCAACAGGTAAATCAAAAGATTGGGAGAGGGAGAAGAAACTTGAACCACAATGACCCATTACACTGGAAGACACAGCTAATTCCAGTAGTGGCAGTTTTTCAAACATTCCTTGGGGAGGTGGTACGGTCCTCACACCCTACATTACCAGAATCAGTCTCCTTATGCCCTCTCAGAAACATCAGGCACATGGTGTCACCTCCTCAGAGGTCTGAGCCCTAGCCCCATGGACCTCTCTTCCAAGCCTGGAAATTTGATTAATCCCAAACTCTATTTTCTTTCCCCAGCCAAGGTGTGAAGTTATTACATATGTGATTTCTTATTAGTGCTTTGTTGTCTTCTTATTGCTCTAACACCTAACATCTATTTTAATTGCATCCTCCAGTTAAAACAGTTGTATGGTTTCTGCTTCCTGATTGGACAGTGACCATCACAGTGATCTGCTCTTACAATACAGTTTGAAATATCACCTTACGCTGATGATTCCCAGATCTTTCTTCTACCTCCAGACTTGTATTAGGTTGAATGACGCTAAATTGCTAATTTTATAGTTATATGCAATTAAATATCAGCAACTGCCTGTGTTTTAACACCAATGTAAAACGAATAGACATCTGAGATTTAACATGTCCAAAACAAAACCCTCCATCAACTTTTCTGACTCTCCTGTCTCAGTTTTATGGCATCATCACACTTTCCAGTTGCTCAGGCAAAAATTATGGAGTTGTCCATACCTCTTCTCTGCCTGTACCCCACATTCAAACTATAAGCAAATACTGTTGCCCCTACTTTCAAAACATGCAAAATTTGGTCATTTATCACTATTCCCAACACCAACCTGAACTGAATCTCTATCAACTCTCATCTGGTTTATTGTGATACATCCTCACTAGTCTTCCTACCTCCCCTTACAGTTATTCTTATCAAAACACCCAGAATAATCCCTTTAAGTCATTAAATCAGTCATTAAATCCCTTTAAGTCATTAAATCAGTCATTAAATCCCTTTAAGTCATTAAATCACTCTTCCACTAAAAACCTTACAGTGGTTTGCCACTTTAGCTGGGATTAAAAACTCCACCAACAGTGGTCTCCTTGGTATGACTTGAACATTCCAGGCAAACTCCTGCCTTATAGTCATTATGTTGAAATTAACAGAATGTTCTTCCATGAGATATCTGCTGGAATATCTTTCACACTTATTGCAAGACTTTGCGAAATACTACTGTTATGGACTGAATTGTTGCCCCTCCAAATTCATATGTTGAAATCCTAATCCCCAGCACCTCAGAATGTGAATGTATTTGGAAATAAGAGTCTTTACAGAGGTAATTAAGTTAAAGTAAGGTCATTGTTGTAGGTCCTAATCTAATGTGACTGGTGTCCTTATAAAATGGGGGAATTTCGAGACAGGTATGCACATGGGGACGAGACCGTGAATGTAAAGATGGCCATGTACAGGTCAAGGAAAGGGGCCTGAAACAGATCCTTCTCTCACAGTTCTCAGAAGGAACTAAGCCTGCCAGCACTTTGATTTAGGACTTCTGGCTTCCAGAACTCTGAAACAGTACATTTTTTTTTGATTAAGCATCCAGTTTGTGGTACTTTGTTACACGAGCGCTGGAAAACTAACACATCCCCTCACAAGAGTAAACGGACATTAGGCACTGGATAGAGCCCATACTCGATCTGGCCTTTGGGAGCTGGGGACATTCAGAAAAAAATTTCTGTGAAGACACAGGGGGAAATGCCCATCTACATAGTAAGTTGAGAGGCTTCAGAAGAAACTAATCTTACCTACACCTTAAACTTGGACTTCTCAATTCCAGAATTGTGAGAAAATACATTTCTGTTTAAGTCATCCAGTCTGTGGTATTTGTAATGGCAGCTCAAGAAGACTAATACCTTCACCTTCTTAATGAGTCAACCCTAATCATTCTAATTAAAATTGCAATCAAGCAAACTTTTGTACCCCATGCCCACCTACCTTGTCTGTTTTTGTATTTCTCTTTGCAGAGAATACCTTCAAACTGACCATATAGTTATTTTACTCAAAGAATGTTAGATTGCAGTATAAATAAAGCCACTTAAGAAGCAAACACAATACAATTTTATTTGTCACAGGTGAAACAGTCAATGCTGTGTTTCTGGTCAGAGGGCAACTACTCTTTACAGAGTGATTCAGTGCATGGCCCCTTCCATTCTGTGGCTCCATCATTTCCTGGGACCTTGTGGTGCATGAAGTCAGAAGACAAATGAAGGTGAACATGCAGGGTCATGTCAGCCTTGGCCAGAAAATGGCCCCCTCCACTTCCAGTCTCACTGGCAAGAATGTAGTCACAGAGCACGTCTAGTTGCAAGATGACCTGGGAAATATAGTCTAGCTATGTGCCAAGGAAAGACAAAAACAGAATAGATAAACATCTCTTCCATGATAGCTCCTGATTTCTCATGTTTATTGTTTACGATTATCTCCCTCACTAAAATGCAATCTCTGCTAGAGCAAGAGATTTTGCAGGCTTTGTTTATTGATGTATTCCGTGAAACTGGACTAGTGCCAGGTACAGAGTAGTCACTCAAAAATATTTGACTAATAAATTAATGAATACCACATGTTGTATGCGATAGAAAAGGAGGAAGGATTATCCACACATTTGGAGAATTTGCTTTCTTTGAGGGAGTATAAAACATTCCTACAAATATACAGTTAAAAGGTAAAAAACATATGTTGAAAAGTGGGTATGTGACATACTGTGTTCATAAGCAATAAGACAACTCATTGCCAAGGGTAGAACCCCCTCTTTGGTTTAGATAAGAATGGGGATATTGGATTTAAATTAGCTGAAAAATATGTCGTTGTGTGCTTCATAATTGCTTAAAGGAACTTCAGAGCTCTTAGGAGGTGTTTCATAGGTTCTTAAAATAATGAACTACTTTTAAAAAAATTTACTAAAACCCATCTTTTTTCACCAATTGTTTTGTAAGGAACAGTGTTTAATGGTTTATACATATTAATCCTCAAACAATCCTATCAAGTTGGTATGTTTATTTTTTTTACCAAGGAATTTGAGGAAAATAGGACTTTTAATTTAACATATTTTATCATTTTCTCCACAAGGATTTCTAAAGAATTTATTGCTAACTAATTCACTGTTTTTGTTGCTATTATAAATTCCATTTTTTGTGCTTTAAGCTTTAGGTACATTTTTAACTTGACTACATAACTAAAAAATATAGATATATACATACATATAATTTTGTAAGCTGAAACACTTTAAGCCAGTTCATATATTAATTTGGCAATATATTCTCTAATACATTTTATGCAGATGATCATAATATCTGTAACAAAGTTTTTCTCTTTCTAGACAATCCTTACATTTTATTCCAGGTTCTTTCTATTCCATTTCAGATATCTGATGAGAGAGGACAGCTATTAAAATGTTTAATACAGGCGGAAATAGCTGACATCTTTAATCACTTACGGATGTAAATAAATACATTTTAAGGTTTTGGAAGATAGTTTTTAATATGTTAATTTATTTCACTTTCACATTTTAAACTGGTTTTATTGTTTTATGCTGTAATTAATGTTGAATTTCATCCATTGTTATTTCTATAACTATGAAAATGATTTCATATTTTCCTCTTTGTATGTCAACACTGTAGGTTGTATCCAAGACATTATTTTCAGGTCTACCTTACTAAGAGAACACTGATTGTGTTCAAGTACAGATAGGTCATGTAGTTCATAAGCTGTACTACTCCTCAATTTCAAGGGTGAATTTTGATTAGTCTGAATTAACCAGGCTAATTCTATTATCTATCTCAGTGATTGGTTTAAATATAAATGAATGACATGACCTAGCCAATGAGACGTAAAATGTATTCTTGCTTGGGGATTCCAGAAAAAGGTCATGGAAAGAACTAATCTACACAACGGTCCAGGGAACCATCACACACTAAATATTGCAAAGAGTAAAAATAAATGGAACCTAAGTCACTGATAATACAGTTGTGCTCCTAAGTTAGCCCTAAACTCATCCAACATCTTGGCTTCTTGTTTTGTAAAATAATACGTGCTATTTTTTTTGTTATCCTCCATCTTACTTGAAGTCGAAAGCATCCTAACATGCAGTGAATTGCCCATGTAGGTTTTCCAATGTTAAACCATTCTTGCATCACAAAACATAATCCTGATGTTCTTTATTTTACATCACCCAGGATTTAAGGTAGTTGGGTTTTATTTAAACATGTGTATCTAACATTCAGTAGTGAGATTGCTCTATCGTTTCCTTTTTTGTATTGTCAATGTACAAAGTGCATAAAATGAGATGGAAAAATCTCTTTATTCTTTTGAAGAGCATGTATAAAGTTTGAATTACTTATTCCTTGAACATCTGCTGTAACTTGGCTAATAGTCTCAACCTAGTGGGTATATTTTTTTGGTTTAATTGTGTTATGTGTGTGTACATTTTGTGGGAGAAGGGATAGGTGATTTATTAAGCACTAATCTGATTTCTTAAGGGTCATAAGGTATTAGATTTTCTATGTTCTTTTGAATCATTTGTGGTAGCATATGTAAAGGCATATTTTTACAGAAAATTATCTATTACTTCCAAATTCCAAATATTGTGGCAGATAATTCTTTAGTATATATATATATACATACAATATTAAAACATGGACACCTCTTGTCGCCCCCTGTGCATCCTTAATATTCTTCTTTCTCCTAGATCAATGTTTTCAGACAATGGTGAGTTTATTCATATTTTTGTGTCTTGATCCTATCCTCTCTATTGTTACTGTATTTCTAATTCATTAATCTTCACTTTTTTATTCTATAGTTTTATATTATTTTTTGACTTGGATTTTTAGATTATTAACCTTTAATCTTCTTTCCTAATATATAGACTAAAGATAATACATCTCTGCTTGTATAGCACTTAAGACTGTATGACACTATTTTATATGTGTTGTATACATTTTATTCATTTTACTTACTCTTCAACTTCTAGTATAATATCTAGTTTTGTCAATGAATTATTCAAAAATTTGGCTTGCTGTTGGTGTTGTCATTAATATTGGAATGAATCAGCAAATTACCGTGAGGATTTAGATCAGGATTTCTAACCACCAGACTACACATTCTCTCTAAAACATCCTGGCTTTACCATATCTCATCATCTATGGCATATTGGCTTTCCATTCATTTCTTTGAAAGAACATTTACAAATATTTTTTGATATAACTTATCCATAATTTCTATATGTAGGTTGTAAGAGATAGTATTATGTTAAGTCAGTCACAATATGGCAGAAACTAGAATTTTCTTCCAAATTATATTTTATATATTTTTTCTATGTCCAGCAATGCACTTATCCAGATGATCAAAAATCACTGCATTCTTTGATGCTATTGTCTACAGATGAATTGCACAGACTCAGTAGAAATCTAGTAGAAAACCCAAGGACAGTTTTTCTTTTCTTTTTTAAAAAAAAATATACTTTAATTTCTGGAATACATGTGCGGAACATGCAGGTTTGTTACATAGGTGTACACATGCCATAGCGGTTTGCTGCACCCATCAACCCATCATATACATGAGGCATTTATCCTAGTGCTATCCTTCCCCTAGCCCCCCACCCAATAGTGTTCCCCTCCCTGTGACTATGTGTTCTCATTGTTTAGCTCCCACTTATGAGTGAGAACATGCGGTGTTTGGTTTTCTGTTCCTATGTTACTTTTCTGAGAATGATGGTTTCCAGCTTCATCCACGTCCCTGTAAAAAACATGAACTCATCCTTTTTTATGGCTGCATAGTATTCCATGTTGTATATACGCCACATTTTCTTTAGTCTATCACTGATGAACATTTGGGTTGGTTCCAAGTCTTTGCTATTGTGAACAGTGCTGCAATAAACATACGTGTGCATGTGTCTTCATAGTAGAATGATTTATAATCCTTTGGGTATGTACCCAGTAATAGGATTGCTGGGTCAAAGGGTATTTCTGGGTCTAGATCCTTGAGGAATTGCCACACTGTCTTCCACAATGGTTGAGCTAACTTACACTCTCACCAACAGTGTAAAAGTGTTCCCATTTCTCCACATCCTCACCAGCATCTGTTGTTTTCTGACTTTTTAATGATCACCATTCTAACTGGCATGAGAAGATATCTCATTGTGGTTTTGGCTTGCATTTCTCTAATGATCAGTGAGGATGAGCTTTTTTTCATAGGTCTGTTGGCTGCATAAATGTCTTCCTATGAGATGTGTCTGTTCATATCCTTCAAGTACTTTTTGATGGCATTGCTTGTTTTTTTCTTGTAAATTTGTTTAAGTTCTTTGTAGATTCTGGATATTAGCTCTTTTTCAGATGGATAGATTGCAAAAATGTTCTCCCATTCTGTAGGTTGCCTGTTCACTCTGATGATAGTTTCTTTTGCTGTGCAGAAAGAAGTTCTTTAGTTTAATTAGATTCCATTTGTCAATTTTGGCTTTTGTTCCTGTAGTTTTTGGTGTTGTAGTGATGACGTCTTTGCTCATGCCTATGAATGGTATTGCCTAGGTTTTCTTCTAGAGTTTTTATGGTTTTACATTTTACATTTAAGTCTTTAATCCATCTTGAGTTAATTTTTGTACAAGGTGTGAGGGAGGCATCCAGTTTCAGTTTTCTGCATATGGCTGGCCAATTTTCCTGACACCATTTATTAAATAGGGAATCCTTTTCCCGTTGCTTGTTTTTGTCAGGTTTGTCAAAGATCAGATGGTTGTAGATGTGTGGTATTATTTCTGAGGCCTCTGTCCTGTTCCATTAGTCTATATATCTGATTTGGTGCCAGTACCATTCTGTTTTAGTTACTGTAGACTGGTAGTATAATTTGAAGTCAGGTAGTATGTTGCCTCCAGCTTTCTTCTTTTTGCTTAAAATTGTTTTGGCTATGTGAGCTATTTTTTGGTTCCACATGAAATTTGAAGTAGTTTTTTCTAATTCTTTGAAGAAAGTCAATGGTAGCTTGATGGGAAGAGTATTGAATTTATAAATTACTTTGGGCAATATGGCCATTTTTATGATATTGATTCTTCCTATCCTTGAGCATGGAATGTTTTTCCATTTGTTTTTGTCCTCTCTTATTTCCTTGAGAAGTGGTTTGTTGTTCTCCTTGAAGAGGTCCTTCACATCCCTTGAAAGTTATATTCCTAGGTATTTTGTTCTCTTTGTAGCAATTGTGAATAGGACTTCACTCATGATTCAGCTCTCTGCTTGTCTATTATTGGTGTATAGGAATGCTTGTGATTTTTGCACATTGATTTTGTATCCTGAGACTTTGCTGAAGTTGCTTATCAACTTAAGGAGATTTTGGGCTGAGATGATGGGGTTTCTTAAATATAGATTTATGTCATCTGCAAACGGAGACAATTTGACTCCCTCTCTCCCTTTTCGAATACTCTTTATTTCTTTCTGTTGCCTGATTGCCCTGGCCAGAACATCCAATACTATGTTGCTTAGGAGTGGTGAGAGAGGGCGTCCTTGTCTTGTGCTGGTTTTCAAAGGGAATACTTCCAGCTTTTGCCCATTCAGTATGATATTGGCTGTGGATTTGTCATTAATCGCTCTTGTTATTTTGAGATATGTTCCATCAATACCTAGTTTATTGAGAGTTTTTAGCATGAAGGGGCTGTTGAATTTTATTGAAAGACTTTTCTATATCTATTGAGATAATCATGTGTTTTTTGTCATTGGTTCTGTTTATGTGATGGATTACATTTATTGATTTATGTATGTTGAACCAGCCCTGCATCCAGGAATGAAGCAACTTGATCATGGTGTATAAGCTTTTTGATGTGCTGCTCGATTCAGCTTGCCAGTATTTTATCAAGGATTTTCACATCGATGTTCATCAGGGATATTGGCCTGAAATTTTCTTTCATTGTTGTGTCTCTGCCAGGTTTTGGTATCAGGGTGATGCTGGTATCATAAAAAGAGTTAGGGAGGAGTCCTTCTTCTTCTATTGTTGGCTATAGTTTCAGAAGGAATGGTGCCAGCTCCTCTTTGTACCTCTGGTAGAATTCGGCTGTGAATCTATCTGGTCTTGGGCTTTTTTTGGTTGATAGGCTATTGAATACTGCCTCAATTTCAGAATTTGTTATTGGCCTATTCAGGGATTTGACTTCTTCCTGGTTTAGTCTTGGGAGGGTGTGTGTGTCTAAGAATTTATCCATTTTCTTCTAGATTTTCTAGTTTATTTGTGTAGATATGTTTATTGTATTCTCTGATGGTAGTTTGTGTTTCTGTGGGATCAGTGGTGATATCCTGTTCATCATTTTTTATTGTGTCTATTTGATTCTTCTCTCTTTTCTTCTTTATTAGTCTGGCCAGTGGTCTATTTTATTTTTCTTTTCAAAAAACCACCTCCTGGATTCATTGATTTTGTTAAGAGTTTTTTAAAGATTTATGAACTTCCCGACAAAGAATTCAAAGTAACTCCCTCAAGGAAGTTAAGTAGGCTAGACGAGAACACAAGCAAATCTCTAAGAAAATAATGGAAAAACAAAACATAAACAAAATAAGAGGTCTTTTGTTGGATAAAATACAAAAAAAGGGGTATAAAATACAAAAAAAGAACCAAATAAAATTCTAGAGCTGAAGAATACAATGACTGAATTGATCGATTCAAAAGAAAGTTTCAACATCAGGCTCAATCAAGCAGAAACAAAACATCAGTAAACTTGAAGACAAGTCATTCGAATTTATCCAGTCATAGGAACAAAAAGAAAACAGAATAATATAGAGTGAAAAAAGCCCATGAGACACCATCAAATGAAACAATACACATATTATGAAAGTCTAAGAAGAATAAGAAAAAGAGAAAGGGTAGAAAGTGTAGAAAGCATATTTAAAGAAATAGTGGATGAAAACATCTCAAATTTGACAAAACAAAATGGGCATCCAGAATTATGGAGCCCAAAGAACCCAAATAGATTGGACCAAAAGAAGTCTACTGTAAGACACATTATAATAAAATTATCAAAAGTCAAAGACTTATAGAGAATTTTGAAAGCAGCTATAAAAGATAAACAATTTATTACATACATAGGAAGCCTCATGAGAATATCAGCAGATTTCTCAGCAGAAATCTTACTGTCCAGGAAAGGGTGAGACATTAAATTCAAAGCGCTAAAGGAAAAAACTGCCAACCAAGAATACTATCCCTGCACTTCAAACATGAAGGTTAAAGATATTCCCAGACAAACAAACACTGAGAGAGTTAATCATCACTAGACCTGCTTTCGAAGTGCTAAAGGGAGCTATTTAAGTTGAAACTAAATACTGCTAAACAGAAACACAAAACCATATTAAACTACATCTGCACTCCTATATTCATTGTGTATTATTCATAATAGCCAAGATATGGAAGCAACCTAAAGGACTGTCAGTGAATGAAGAAAGAAAATGTGGTATATACATATCATATGTACTATTATTAATAATAAATAATATTTTAACGTTAAAATTACATAACATATAATTATATCTTCTAAATATAGCACATATAGAGGATATATTACAATATCTAATTGTATGTTATATATAATATATAAATAATATATTAATATATGATATTATTCAGACTTTAAAAAGAAAATCCTGCCATTTGTAACAACATGGATAAAGTGAAGTACATTATGCTACAACCAGTAAGCCAGACACAGAAGAACAAATACTTTATAATATTATTTATATGTTTAATCTATAATAGTCAAATTCATAGAAGCAGAGAGTGGAATGGGTTTCCAGAGGCTGGAGTGAAGAGATGGAAATGGGGAGGTATTAGTCAAAGCACATAAAGTTTCAGTTATACAAGATGAATACATTCTAGGAATTTACTGTACATCATAGAACCTATAGTTAACAATACTGTATTGTACACTTAAAAATTTGCTAAGAGGTGGATCCTATGTTAAGTGACATTATTACAAAAGTATAATAAATACTTAGGGTAGGAGGAACACTTTGGAGCTGGTGGATAGATTTATGGCATGGATTATGGTGATAGTTTCATAGGTGTATACTTACCTTCAAACTCATCATGTTGTTTACTCATCATGTTGTTCATGAATGTATGAAATATGTACAGTTTTTTGTATATTAATCATACTGCAATAGTTTTTTTTTTTTTTAAACAAGAAGGGTAGTTCAGGCAAATGTGGGTAGGCCCAATGTCAACTTTGCAGGTCAAATAGAATGTACTTGGCTGACTAGTTTTTAAAAAGCATTCGAAAAACCAGCTCCTGGTTTCATTGATTTTTTGGAGGGTTTTTTGTGTCTCTATCTCCTTCAGTTCTTCTCTGATCTAAGTTATTTCTTGCCTTCTGCTAGCTTTTGAATGTGTTTGCTCTTGCTTCTCTAGTTCTTTTAATTGTGATGTTAGGGTGTCAATTTTAGATCTTTCCTACTTTTTCTTGTGGGCATTTAGTGCTATACATTTCCCTCTACACAGTGCTTTAAATGTGTCCCAGAGATTCTGGAATGTTGTATCTTTGTTCTCATTGGTTTCAAAGAACATCTTTGTTTCTGTCTTCATTTCGTTATGTACCCAGTAGTCATTCAGGAGCAGGTTGTTCAGTTTCCATGCAGTTGAGCAGTTTTGACTGAGCTTCTTAGTCCCGAGTTCTAGTTTAATTGCACTGTGGTCTGAAAGACAGTTTGTAATACTTTCTGTTCTTTTACACTTGCTGAGGAGTGCTTTACTTCCAACTATGTGGTCAGTTTTGGAATATATGCGATATGGTGCTGAGAAGAATGTATATTCTGTTGATTTGGGGTGGAGAGTTCTATAGATGTCTATTAGGTCCACTTGCTGCAGAGTTGAGTTCAATTCCTGGATATCCTTGTTAACTTTGGGTCTCGCTGATCTGTCTAATGTCGACAGTGGGGTGTTAAAGTCTCCCATTATTATTGTACGGGAGTCTAAATCTTTTTGTAAGTCTCTAAGGACTTGCTTTATGAATCTGGGTGCTCCTGTATTGGGTGCATATATATTTAGGATAGTTAGCTCTTCCTGATGAATTGATCCCTTTACCATTATGTAATGGCCTTCTTTGTCTCTTTTGATCTTTGATGGTTTAAAGTCTGTTTTATCAGAGACTAGGATTGCAACCCCTGCCTTTTTTTGTTTTCCATTTGTTTGGTAGATCTTCCTCCATCCCTTTATTTTGAGCCTATGT
>NW_016825685.1:457875-489142 GCF_001698545.2 Rhinopithecus bieti | reverse complement strand
AGAAAACCAAATACCACATGTTCTCACTCATAGGTGGGAATTGAACAATAAGATCACTTGGACACAGGAAGGGGAGCATCACACACCGGGTCCTATTGTGGGGAGGGGGTAGGAGAGAAGGATAGCATTAGGAGATATATACCTAAGGTAAATGATGAGTTAATGGGTGTACCACACCAACATGGCACATGTATACATATGTAACAAACCTGCACGTTGTGCACATGTACCCTAGAACTTGAAGTATAATAATTAAAAACAAAAGCATTCATAAAATTGATTTCAGATGAACATTCTTTTCCACAAGGAAATTAAAAACACATTTGCAGACCATCTCATTTCCCTACAGAATTTCTCTAAGCAGGCATTTTAAGGAGTTTACTTTCCCACTTTATTTCTAGGGAATCTGAAGTTTAGTACCTGAAGCCCAATTTCTGATCAAAATCCAAGGTGCTGTTTAAAATACAGCTTAGTGTTGCAGAAAGGGTCACTCTAATATTGGATTTTCTTTAGGAAACAAGATGTTCCTCAGGAACATGTACTGAAAGAGGCAGCATATTTCTGAAGCAAAATTTGAGCCTTCTTTGGGTTTTATTCCTTCTTCAAATAAGATCAGATTTAGAATAAGGCTACGAAAGTATCATTATATTATTCTGTCCCAGTCTGCGCCATGTCTTTATGTAAATAGTTTTAAGTGACACTGTTGCTGGCCACGCAGGCAGAATCTAAAATGCTGGGGAAATACTTTGTGTCTTAAACATTTTCTTTCATTTTTTACTGTAAGAATGATACATTCTGCAGTTACAAAGATGAGAATTACATAGTCTTAGGGATAGTGGAATAATGGCTAAAAGTCGTATTCGATATAGAAAAGCCTATTGTTTGACCTGTAGTAATTTTTAAAATTGATGAATAGACAGTGATTAGCCTTGTGTTTCTTCTCTCCTAAACATCAGGAATAATTTTATTAGGTAACTTTGTAGTGCAAAACATGTAGGGAAAATACTCAAACTCTGTAGGTAAACATATTTCCTTCAAATCATTCTCATCCACTTACATGTATTCCTTTAGCAGTATGGTAGTCTGGATATAATTTAGTAGCTACATCTAGAAGCAAATAATTGGAAATGCTTTGAAATATATTATCCTTCAAGTGTCTTATGACTTTAAACTGACTATAAGTTTCTTAGCTTATATTGTATTAGCTGACATTGATCCATAACTGTGACCCAATTTCTTAAATAAATCATTATTGATTCATTCTTTGTTGTAACTCAAGAATTCATTGTGGGGGAAAATAACTAATTATGAGAAAGAGGAAGGAAACTTGGGCCTTCACTCATTATTGTCCTCCAGCTTGTCTCACGATCTACTTTGTACAGAGTTTAGAATCCATATCTAATTAGATGTAGTCAAATCAATGAAATAAGAAACACATTTCTGTCTTCCTACATCAGAATGACTCTAAATAAAAGTAAGAAAATAAGCCATCATCTTTCCCATTACTTTAAGAGTCTGTTCACTAAAAATCAATACATATTACTAAAGACTTTATAATAGTTTATCTTTTAATTACCTCTGGAGTGTGAAAATACTCTGAAAACAAGATATAAAAGCTTTCCTCCATTTGTGCATCTCTAAGTCTCATGCTACATTTTTCTGTCGAGCATCTTTCGATTTTCACTAGAATCTCACATAAAGAACAATTTAAAAATATGGGCCATTTGCAGCCTTTGCAAAGATTTCTACAAACCACAGATCTGTTGGGATTTGGGGGTGATATTTGATGCTATGAAAAAATAGCAGAGCTGTTCACACTCCTATAGTATTTGAACACATTGCTCATGCCAGGTGGTGCAGAATAAATAAAGCAAGATCGTTGACAAGAGAAAGAATACTGTAACAAAAATTTTGCACTAGTAGAGCTGCCATACCCCAGCGTGGTAGATTTAGACCATTTAGTAATATTTATAATGTTCATATTTCAGTCAAAATTAATAATAATATTTTTATACCTTCAGCCAGTCTTTCAGGAATTAGAGAAGAAACAGTTTATGGATGGCCTTATTGATCTGCTTAGCTAAAACATTAAGAAGCCTTTTATAAGACAACGGGCAGAAAAATCTCAATTTGTGGCACCAAATGGTATTAAATATGCTCGCTTCATGTTCTAATCATTTGCCTACTTTACCTGTTTTAAAAATGTTTAAATAAAGTAACCGTACTCTTATTCTAATAAATGTTTCCTATTAAAATATCCTTCTTTGTTCCCCCTTTTTCTATTGGATTTATATCACCATAACTACGTAACAAGCTCATAATCATTGTGCACCCTCTATGAATGGTATTGCAAAATGAGAAACAGCCAACTTGACTTACTCTTCCACCCAAAATGAAGGCAGCAGCTTTTTGGAAAATGTACATACCAATATGTACTTTTGGTTGATCTCATGTGATGTTTTTAGCATGACAATAGTCATAAGTAGATTAGATTACATAATTGGGGGAAGAGGAGGAACAAGAAAATAAAAACTATGTTTTGTTCCATGAGGTAATTTTTTTGTGATAATAACACAAAACAGTACATTTTATATTTGTTAATAGAGTAGGCATGAGAATCAGCCCTACATTGTCACATGAACTACAATTGCTCCCACCAAAAGAGGTAGTGGAGGGGGACATTATTTGCTTTAGTGAAGAAGTCACTCTTGCACTGGAATAAACAGGGGGTAGAAATCCATGGCAACGGCAATACATTTGTACATAAATTCCATCCTAGGCAACAAATTGATTTGAAAAGCTGTGGTGTGTACAATCATAAAAATGATGAAGAAAGTGAAGAAGTCAGATAAGGAACATTCTAAAAGTTAAGAGACATGTAAGTAAATTAGATCAGTTTTTTTAGCTGGGGTAAGGAATTGAAGGAGAAAGAAAGGGCTGCCCTGTCCTACCTCCTGACACACAGAGAGCCCTCAGCATTAAAGAAGTCAACAGTATCGTGCAGTGGGCGTCACAGAAGTTAGGAGCACAGACTCCAGAAGTGTTCAGTGGGCACCAACCCTACCTCTGCCGTTTTCTAGCTGTGTGACCTTGGCCGTGTTGTATTGGTATCTCTAAGTCTCAGTTTCCTAGACAGTAAAATGAAGGTAATGTTGGTACCAGAGTCTTCATTGTCTGCCCCTCACCTGCTCCTGAACGTGTCAAGCACTCCCGGCCTCAGGGCTGTTGCTCTTTTGTCTCATCAGTGTAGAATATCTGTCACCCAGAGAAATTCAAGCTCTACTCCCTCTTATACATTCTTTGATTTTTGCCCAGATCTCTCCTATCCTATTTAAAATGGCACATCTTTCTACTTCCCACATTCTCAATACTTTTTCTCCATAATGTTATGCGCTTATTTCCGTTGTCTGTTTCTTTCACTAGAACATAAGCTCCAAAGGGACATGGACTCACTGTATTCGGTGTTGGAGCACTACCCGACCCATCATGGGTGCTTGGTTAATACTTATGGAGTGAATGAATGAAAGGCTGGTGAATTAATGAATTAATAAAAGGAGTGTTGTGGGTGAGAGGAGAGTGTTTTCACTGGAGGCTGTGGTGGTCAAACCATACAGGCCATGTAGAATGAGTTAAGGAATTTGGCCTTTACCCTCCCCAAAAAAGGGATGCGATTTCCAAGCATTATTGTGAAAAATAAATGAGAGAGGTAAAGCAATTCAGCCCAGAATCAAAAACATCTTTACTCAATACATGTCAGTTATCATTGTAGTATGAATGCATGTCCCAATTAATCAGTTGCACAATAAAATCACTATTCAGGTGTTCATGGGAGATACCACTTTCCCTCGTAGAACTTTAGAGTTTTTACGAGAAAATAGATTGTGAAATCCTCTGGCCAATTGCCTTTCAAAACTATTTTCCATTTCTAGCCTCCTAAGCTAGCTAATTGCAATGATGGTTTTATAAAATCTGACCTCCTGGGTGCTTAAAACCTCACATGTGTTTGATCAGTTAAAAGGAAATAAAGGACTCTGCAGGCATGAACAGACTGTTACTTTTATTTGCTTTTCCTTGATAAGCCAGTGTCTGCTAGGTTGAGTAACTGTACCAGCTTCCATGTGTGGCTTATTTACTCAGTGCTAGGCATTGTGTTAACCATTTTTAAATAATATTTCCTTTAGGAAGATAAACCTCACAATGACCCTCAGAGATAAATATTATTATTATGCCCAGGTTACACATGAGGAAACAGCCAGAATGTCTTGATGAAACCCATTGCCCTAGGTGCTGCAGTCAGCCACAGTACATGGCAGAACCAGACTTTGCAGGCATGCAGTTGGCTTCCAGAGCCAGCACTCATGAGCTCCCTGTTAGTCTCCTCCAAGGAAGGAGCACCAGAGAAGTCCAGCAAATGGTCTGCCACACAGCTGGGAAGACAGCCAGCATGGATTCAAGCTTGAGTATACAACACCAGATCCCATATTGCCAAACTGCCTCCAACTGTTAATTCTTTATTATTTCTTAATAATTTAGATACCTCGGCAATTCATGCCCACTTCAATACAGGTGTGATGCATTGCCTTCCAGAGTTGTAAAAGGTGAGAATCTGTCTACAGATGAAGTTTTTTGAAGCCTGGGGTTGGAATGTTTATGAATAAACTTATGATTTGTATAATCTGAGAATTTTTAAAGTTTTCCTTCCTCTTCACATGATATAATGCTTGCACATGCATTTGCAAATAACTGAGCAGCTTATAAACACCTATTATCAGTTCCTCTTTCTGCTTTGAATGTGATCATTATAATTACTCCTCATCACTTCTTTCTTTAAAAGGGCTAACAGAGTACAAAAGAAGAGGGGAAATACCAACTTTAGGTGACAGAAACTATTAAATCAAGTAGTTCTTTTACTTCTGGAATGAGAAAATAGGAATCTTAGAGACACTTATTTAAATGAACTATATGATAATGCCATTTCTGATTTTTAAGGATCTGAGATAGGATATTCATTTGGAACATAACTGGTAAAAGCAAAAATAGCAGGAATCCAATTTCTTCAAGAAAATACTTAATGTGAAAATTGGCTCAAAAACATGATAATTGTGGTTCTGTCTTTTCAAGCCAGCAGAAATGGCTTATAATCTTAGTATCAGCTTCTCAAACACATGTGTTTTCAGCTTGTCTTACCGGGCCCCATCTGGTCCTTATTGCTATAAGGTATATCCAGATGCTACTGTTAACCATTGTAGAGTTATGAAAAGTAGAAAAGTATAAGCTCAAAAAATGATTCTGATCAATTTTTAAAAATTGGCGCATTACCACTTCTTTTAATATTATCATTCCAAGCTCCCATCAAAGGTTATTAGTTCTCAAGGCAGTACCAAGCCAAGCCAATGCTTTAAAACATTTCCCAGCCATATGCTAACAATTAAGAATGGGTCTTCTCATTGCAAACAACTGCCATTACCTCATCTTTTCTAAATAGAAGGTTTTCTCATCCTTTGATGAAACTAGTGCTAAGTATCTTAGTCCAGTAGATAGTATTGCTTTTCCCCTCTATTGATTGAGATGACTATCTATTAAAAAGAGTTTGATTCGGATTCAGAGAATGTTGATACATGTAACTGCCACTGAATCACAAAGCCAAGATGTCACACTGTATATTAAACCCAAGACAAATTTCCAGCTAGAGAAAATCTCATATCAAGAGCAGTCAACCTCTGAATGTCTCATTCTCCCAGTTACTCTCTAGAATACTGTGGGAGGCTTGTGGTAGCAAAAAAGAGAACATGGAGCCATCCTTTCTGCACCTAAGCACATAAACGTATGCCTTACTTTTTTGGAAGAAGATCCTACCATACTCCACAATGAGGGGATGGATGCAATCAATGGAGCCAGAGTCTAGTTTTTTATTTTAGAAAAATCTGGAATTTAGTACTGTTTTAAGGAATGAGCATTCCATCGGCCCTAATTACTGTTGGAAACAATTCTATTGGAACTAGTGTAATTCAATACAGAATTTCTCTCCAGACCACCAGTTCAGAATTGGCTCCAATGAGAAAGAATTCAGAGTTATTATCTGATGGCTGTCTGCCTGCCAGAATGAGATGGGTTAGGGGAATTGACTACTTTCCATGTAGGGATGCAGGGCCTTGTACGTCAAACATTGTTAGTATCGGTGCTTCAACACACACCCTCTCCCCTCCATCTCCCACTGCCCTCAGCAGCACCAAAGCCAAGAAATGGTTGAGATAAAAACTATATCATTAGTTTTGCTCCATGGGTGGTCCTATCTTTCAGAGATAGCTTTAAGTACAAAAGAACCAGTGTTAACAGTTATCAGTGGTATGTAAGTCCCAAGAACTTGCTTCTGCCAAGCCAGCGTGTGGGTCCGTGTAAGGTCAGATTTGGATCTTCGGAGAGTCTAAAGACTGAAAAATATTGCAGTGCCACTCACACACATACCAATGGAAGTGAAAACAGACAAAACCATAAAGCAAGTATAGGAAGGTTTAACAAAATAAACTGAAAACTGAAGAAAAATTAAATATCTAATTACTTCCAAATAGTTTTCTCACTTGTGGAAGAATTCCTGTTTTGTGGATGCCCCAAGCAAGTGCATAGGCTATATATGGAGTATTAAACAAAAGGTGTGAAACAGCACAGCAATGTTCTGAACATAGTGTCCAAACATCTGTGTTCAAAATATGACTCTACTTGTCAGGAGCAAGGAGCCCTGGACAAGACTACGAACATCATAGCACCTCCATTTTCTCACTTTTAAGCCAAGGGTAATATCTGCTCCTAGGGATGTTGGGAATATGATGTGATTTGCTACAAGGATGTAGTTTTATAAATGATATAGTATTATACACATGTTAGGTCTTAATATTTTAGTTAGAATTGAGATCCTTCTTTGAATCTTACTTTTTAGAAATTTAAGTCAAATTATTTCAATGTTTTCCAGTTCATTACATAAAATTATAAACAATGCTCATCTATTTTGCCAATAAACTTTTGTTGGATTCATTTTAATATACACTCTTACTAATATTTACACAACAGTAATGGTAAATACTGGGCACTGGTTGTGTGTCAGGCCGTATTCTCAATTCATTGTTTGTGATAACTCATGTAGCTCTTGTAACAACCCTGTAAGGTAGGTATTATTATTGTCTTTATTTAAATACGAGAAAATTAAGGCACAGAGTGGCTCAGGAGTACATCCGAGCGTATACACTCAGTAAGTGTAGAAATGGGATTTGAACTCAAGTGCCCTTGTTCCAAAATATGTATTAATTACTCAACTAAACTTAATTTCCACAAGGTGTAAATTTAAAAGAAAGATCCAGGTTGTGGGGCAGGGCTATTTTTATGCTTTTCTTCATTTACTCATTCTTGTATCACACTCAACATTGAAGATACAGTCATACTGCTCTTTCTAATGGGGGAGACAGACAAGAAACAATAAAAAATAAAGATATAAATGTTGTTAGGAAAACAAACTGAGATAATATGTTGGAGAACAATTCTTTAGTTGGGGGAAGACCAAGAAGATGATATTTGAACCAAGATGGGAATGTCAACAATGAGTTCACTATGTGAAGATCTGGGCATTCCAGGCATAGAGAACTGCAAAGGCAAAAGCTCCCAGTTGAGAATGAGCTTTGGAGATAAGGCCCAGTGTGAGTGGAAGTAAGTGCATAAATGAGGAATGTGGAGGGAGGTGAGGATGAAGCATAACTTTTTTGGAGGAATAAAAAGATGGCTAACGTGGCTGGAGAGTATATATGAGGAGAAACCAGAAGGGCGACATAAGCCACAGAAAACAGGCCTCAGAGGCCATGCCCAGCTCTCTCCACCACTGAAGAACAATGGAAAGCCACAGTCACATTTCCAGCAGTTGAGAGAGATGGTCAGATATATCTGGTATGTTTTTGAAAATTATGCTGTCTGCAGAGCAGATAAACTAATGGATATCACAAGAATGAGAGAAGAGAGAACAGTCAAGGACTACTGCAATAGCACAGGCAAGAGATGACTTTCTGGAGTAGGGGTGGTGGTGATGGAGATGCTGAGAAATGGAGGGACTGGAGATATATTTTTGGATGTAGAACTGACAGGACTTGGTGAGAGTGAGCAACAAGATGGTGTAGAGGATGACTTCTAAGTGCCTGGTTTCAATTAGGGGATAGATAGATCATTCCTTGAGAGTACTAAGATGCATTAGAAGATTCTCAGTTTTACTGTGGACATTTTGAGGCCAAGAAACATACAATAATGACAGATAAAAACAAACAAAAATCCAAAGAAAGATTTAATATATATTTGCTGAATGGTTAAAACAAACTGCTCTCCATTATTCTGACCATGGGTCACCACCGATCCTAGAGACTCACACACAGAAAATCTTGACCTTGAAGAGTTATCTGTTGAAGTAGAATTTAGTGAATTGAAAATTTTCAGATACAATTTCAGTTCTGATTCATACCCAGATGACATTACTGAAGACATTATCTGGCACCCAGTGGAGCTATCTGTACACCCTATGAACATGGCATTATTCAGAAAATTCCTACACTCAACCCATTGGTCTCTACTTCTGAAAATGTCTCAGAATAGATGTAGTCTATGAGATTGAAAAGAAAAAAAATAGGACAATTATTAATCTCAATAAATTAGCCTCAGTTTATCTAGCCAAACTGAAAGATGGTTTGGCTTTAAAATACATCCCATATTGATTATCTCTATGAACTAAACCAATCAAATGATTCATCTGTCTCTCCCTAGTCCTATTTGCTAGTTAGAGATTACTCACCTGAACAACAACAAAAAAAATCTTTCTAATAGGAAAGCAGTCAGCAAACCTTTCCTGTAAAGAACCACATAATAAATATATCCTTTTCATCACTACTCAATTTGATTATTATAGAGGAGAGTAGCCACAGAGAGTGAATGAGTGCATATGGCTGTTTCCAATAGAACTTTATGAAAACATGCAGAGGGCCAGATTTTGATACATGGTCTATAGTTTGCCAATCCCTATAATAGAACATTACTTTGAACACATATTATGTTTTCACATAATTTCACAAGTACTGTATATATATCATACATACAAAAAGCAAAGCTGCAATCATAAGTGTCTTTTCAGTCATTGCAGGACATAGCCCATTTATATAAATATGTGGTTGTCGACCGGGAGCAGTGGCTCACATCTGTAATCCCAGTGCTTTGGGAGGCCAAGGCAGGTGGATCACAAGGTCAGGAAATCAAGACCATCCTGGCCAACATGGTGAAACCCCATCTCTACTAAAAATGCAAAAATTAGCTGGGTGTGGTGGCACATACCTGTAGTCCCAGCTACTCAGGAGGTTGAGGCAGGAGAATTGCTTGAACCCAGGAGGCGGAGGCTGCAGTTAGCCATGATCGTGCCACTGTACTCCAGCCTGGGTGACAGAGTGACACTCTGTCTCAAAAAAAAAAAGGGGGGGGATTGTCTCTTTACTTCATTCCCAAAGTGACATTCTCATTTTTCTGATAAAAGTTCCCAGCTTGCTTTCAGGAAGCCGTTCATACTCATTGCATACATCGTACTGTGGCTCTCATAGTTTGCCTGCCATTACTGAATGAGTGTCCTATACAGGCCAAGCTAAGTATTTCATGATCCTAGCACACACTCATTCACACACACACACACACACACACAAATGCACACACAAAAATGGCTTATGGATAGGGCCAAGTTACAATGATTTGATGACTGACATTGGAAGAGATAAGTTTGTTCTTTCTTTAAAATGTCAAATCATAAAGATGATGTAACTTGGATTCTAGAGTCATCCTCTAAGGCTACATGAATGAAGTCATCTGTAATATCAGTGAGTGAGATCAATGAAATGAGATCAAATAACAGAACAAACATCTAGCATTGGGATGACAAACTCAGGCCCAGGATCATGCCCTCAGTTATAAAAGCAAAAATAAACTCTCCTTTAAAAAGTCTACTTCAGTTGAAAATGGATTTCTAATGCTTTCATACAAAGGGATTTGGAAAAAAATTTACTGTAAATATGACAAAATCCCAATGAATTCAGGCAATGTAGTGGAATGTAAGACATGCCACTATTACAAATATACCAGTGGCTGACTTGATTAAGAAGAAAATAATGAGTAATTTGGAATATAGATTTGTCAAAAAAAAAAAATACAGAATGCCAAGTTACTAGGAAAAAGTTTTAGTATGTCATAATACAGCATCTGAATTAATATTTTTTTTTTTTATTTATTTTATTTTATTTTATTTTATTTTGAGACAGAGTCTCGCTGTATCACCCAGGCTGGAGTGCAGTGGCGTGGTATCAGTTCACTGCAACCTCTGCCTCCTGGGTTCAAGCGATTCTCCTGCCTCGGCCTCCCAAGTAGCTGGGATTACAGGCACGCACCACCACATCCAGCTAATTTTTGTATTTTTAGTAGAGACAGAGTTTCTACCATGTTTGTTAGGCTGGTCTCAAACTCCTGACCTCAGGATTCGCCCACCTCAGCCTTCCAAAATGCTGGGATTACAGGCATGAGCCACCGCGCCCAGCCCTGAATTAGTATTTTAAAAGGGTAGACGACTTCATGGACACAATAGATCATGGATAAATGAATCTTTCTAGTTGAGTGTCATTCTGTGGACAAAGAGAGACTGTTTTTGAAGTATTTTGGAAGTACACACAATGTAAATAAAAAAATATGCAGTATGTGTTAAGAAAAAATAATGGTCCCCAGATATGAAAGATTTCAATGTAGCATGATTGAGTTCACTGGCATATCTAAAAGAAGAATGTTTTAATCTATAGGGGAATGTAGTGAGCCATGGAAGCAGAGTAAATGAGACTTACAGCGAGAAAACATTGTCAGCCCTCACTCAAGCACAGCACAGAGAGAATGAAGGAGAATGAAGATTTAACCTTGTATTTTCCATTGCCTAGTCATTTTGGCAGGTGTTGACAATATTGAGATAGTGACAAGGAATGGAGGATCAATGCATATTGAAAAACCACCCCTATTGCTAGATGAGATGAATTCTCATCTAGCTTTCATCTCAGATGAAGCCAGTGTATAGTTAGTCCCTCTAATTAATTCCAACCCACCACGCATATCGTTTTTGCCTGATTCCAGCTTAATGAAGAGACTTCAAAATTATTCTCTATATTATTGCCCAAAAAAAGGTTTGCCTGCACAGAGAGAATTTTCTGATCATCACAGTCTTCGAGCATTTGAATTATAGTGACAATGATTTCTCGCTACAATGATTTCTCGCTACAATTTAATGAATCAAAATTCTGATTTTATGTATCAATCAAATAGGATGGGCCAACATGAGTCTGCATTTGGGAAATGAAATTATTCTCTGTGAGTCCATAAAATCAGGTTTGTGAGTCTCTGAAAAGTAAGATCCATACTGTGAAACATGCTGAATACATGAAGCCAGCAAACATCTTACTTTCTCTCTCCCTGGCTCCTCAAAATCACTTACCAGGGAACCCGTTTCGTTTATCAGGTGGAAATTTTCCTAACAGAAACACACATTATTCCGTATCTATTCCTGTATCTCTTGGTTTTGTCTTTGGGGACCTTGATTGCATGCTCTGGGTCATCCCACCTTTTTCTTGAAAAAATAGCCTGTATTTGAAGGAAGTAGATTTCTCATTTGTTTTCTGCCTTTGGGTCATTAATTTAGGAAAGACACAGCAGGAACGGGCTCCTCACTTCTCACAATGGGAACACTGTAAACTTTCTGGGCTACAACTGAGAATATTCAAATATCTGGGAGTAACTCAAATGGATGGAAACAGAAATCATTTGGAGGCTACTTCAATGTCTAGCAGGTGGGCAGGAGTGCCTTGAAGGCTAGGTCGAGCCAAGATTACTTTACAGAGCACCCACACATGGTCTCTCCATATAGCTTGGGATTCTCACAACATGGAAGCCACATTTCAAGGAGAATCATTCCAAGACAACAGGTGAAAGATCTAAGGCTTCTTCTGACCTATCCTTGAAAGTCACGCAGCTTCACTTCTATCACATCATACTGTCCATTATAATCTGAAGTCTTGTATATTTTATGGAATTTTTATTCTGTGAATAGAATTCAAAGTAAATCCCTGAGTCCAGCTGTTTCCAGGGGAGAGAAAGTAGATTCCACTCCTTCAACAAAGAATAGGAAGTTACATCACTGAAGAGAAGGTCAGTGAGGAGATGTCGTTAGGCTATCTTTGGAACTATGTCACAGACCATTTAACAAAATTGCCAAACAAGGAGAAAAAATATGAGAAAAGTGACTTTAAATGTCATAAGCTTATAAAGAAAGGCTACTAAGAAACTAAACTGTAGCTTAGAAAAGAAGTATTTGTTCAAGTTTCACATTTCCTGTACTGTGCTACAATATTCTGCCCCTAAAGAACAAGAATGTTCATACCTGTCAATATAAAATAACACACTGGGTCCACCATAGAAAAATTCTTGACACACCGTTTCTCATAGAACTAGGCATATTTTGCCTTTAGTAAGAGATAGGGAAATATAAATTCACCTGGGGAGAGTCAACTCCTTTTATTTTTTTTTAATCCTGCCACTGGAGATTGGTTTATGGTCCATTTAAAAGGCATGTCACACTTTGGCAACCAAGCAAGACCAGGATCAGCTCCTTGGGAAAAAGAATAAAATTGGTTTATCAGACAGGGTTCTGGTCAAGATGCTTCAGGATAAAGGTATAACTGTGCAGTGTTGGGGATTGGGAAGTATTGGGAATGATCATCCGTCACGGCAACATCCAAATTACAAACTACATGAACACATAGGTATATGGGTTAAACGCTGTCCAAAGTGCTCTCTTTGTTGGTAGCTTTAAAAAGCTAACCAGATGGCAAATGAGTGCTGTGGAGAGGCAAGAAATTCCCAATAGTGGAAAAGTTTGGCTAAATGTGCCTTTTATAAGTATAGTGCTTTCTTAACTATTCAATAGTTTATTCAACGTTTCTTAAAAACTTGGTGTCTTCACAGAACACAAAAGATTAAATGCTGGGTTATACTGCCTAAGTCAGATGGTTTCTCTAAATCTAGACCCAGGTTGTATCTGAAGGGGAAAGCTTGGCTAGTTTTTCAGTCTTTGAGTCTTGGGCTTCATAGTTGATTAATGAAGTCTGACTTCAAACTCCTAGGATTCCTTTACCTTGGCCACATGGTCAGAACTCCCCATCAATGACTATTTCCCCATTAGTTATCCTGCAGTATAAATCCCACTTCAGTCTTTATACTGATAAGTTGATAATCATGATAATCAGAATAAAATCACAGACAGATGATAATTTGGCCATTTAAATTTGAAATTGTATGCTTTTTGTGGATATACAGAAATAACCAGAATCCCAAAGCTTTCCTTGCCATAAAGCTTTATTTCTTTTTCCATAGAGCATTACATCTCTGAGATTACAGTTGGATTTTTGTTTTATTTCCATGCCAAAACTGAAATGCTTACAAAAAAGCCTTAAAACGTATGCTAGAGAGATAAGTTAGCTGAGTTCACAAGTTCAAGGAGCACAAAGGCAGGAATATGCCAAAAGATGTTTTAAAATCCATAATATCTGAATAAAAAGCTAATATCCTCGTAAATGTGTACAGCAGATCAAAAGCATTCATACCAATAAACTAATTATAATTTGTTCTCTGTTTTGAGAGAAGAAAATATTTTGTTCCTAACAGCATTAAACTGTCATTGAGAGTTTTTTTTTTAAGAAAATGGTTATCATTTCCACAAGGTATTCATTGTTACTTTTATGATAAACATGTTCCCACATTTACACCAATCCTTAGCAGAGTTGGTATGTGAAAGCAAAAACAGTGGAAGAATGTTCTGAAACCCATACCATGCTATGAGATACGTATCACCTGAGACTTCTTCTTTAAGGTCATATAGACGTAGATATTGGCTTATGAACAGTATTTTATTGTCTGTTCCAGTATTTATAGCCAGTTCATGAGTGCTGTCCTCCCCAATTCCATCTCTACATCTCAACTCCATCTTTTGCCTTTTACTAAAAAACAGTCTTGAATACATGTTTTCATTATATCAATAAAACCCCTTACCTCTGAGGTAAATATAATGGTTTAAGGTGGCCAGTGCTGGTATGGTTTGAATGGAAATGAAAAATTCCTGTCAGTCTACTCACCAAGTGAGTCTTCTCACCAAGCCAAAGGTACAAATGTGTCCCAGTGAAACTTCCAGGGACTCTTTTAAAATCATTCCAGGACATGGATGTGTCCTACATGTGTCCTTAAATATCTTTGGTGAGGTAGTCTAGAAAGGCCATCTTAAAAAGTGGCCCAACTGAAAGAGTAGCAGAGCTTGCAGCATATCACCCACAAAGATGATGCAAAAAAAATGATGCTACCCAGTCTCAACTTGGGCAGCTTTTAGTTCACGACAAGTATTGCCTTGTCCCTGCTGCAGTGACTTTCCCTGCATTCCACTCATTTATTCTACAAATATTGATGAAGTGTCTTCTATTTTTCAGACACTATTCTGGGAACTTGGAATATGATCAATGATCAGAGCAAAGATCCTTGCTCTCATTGAGCATTCACAAATGGACCAGAGTGAAGTGAGGAAGCCCTCAGTAATCATAAATGTAATAAATAAGCCATATGACATTTGAAATGATATGAAGTACTATGTTAAAAAAAATGAAGTCTTTGAAAGTGCAGGGGCTGGGGCAAATAACACTTTTAAGTAAGTTGCTCATGATAGATCTCATTGAGAAGATAAATGTAGAGCAAAGATTCAAAGGGTTAACAATAAATTAGGTGTACATGGAAAGACACCAACACCATTAGCTTTCAGGGAAGTGTAAATCAAAACCACAATGAGATACCCTTGCACACGTTTTATAATGGCTATAGTCAAAAAGACAGACAATAGCAAGTGTTGACAAGGATGGAAAGAAAGGCACCTGCATTTACTACTGGTGGAGATGTTAAATTCATAGCTGCTTCGGAAAATAGTCTGGTAGTTCCTCCAAAGTTACACACACCTACCCTGTGTTCCATCGAGTTTACTCTTAGGTATATACCAAAGAGGAATGGAAACCTAGGTCCACACAAAACTTTGTACACGAATGCTCATAGCTGCATTATCCATTATACTCAATAAATGAATGACCCAAATATTGTTCAACTAATTAATGGATAAATAAAATGTGGTATATCAATACGGTGAGATATTATTTGGCAATGAAAAGAGGTACTGACACATGCTGCAAAATGGATGAATCTAGAAAACATTAAGCTAAGTAAACTAAATTGGTCAATAAGGACCCCATATTATATGATTCCATTTACATAAAGTGACCATAGTAGGAAAATCCACAGAGATAGAAAGTGAATTGTTAGGTTCCTAGGGCTGGGAGTGGATGGGAATGGGCAGTAATTGCTAGTAGTTATGGAATTTCTCTTGTGCTGATAGTTGCACAACTCTGTGAATATCCTAAAAACCATTGAATTGTATACTTTAGATGGGTTGATTATATACGTCAATAAAGCTGTCATGTGTGTATGCATATATATACACATAAATATATAAGATGATCCACAAGGTGGATATTTCAGAAGATGAAAAGAGAGCATTTTAGGCAAAGTAAACAGCGAGAGCAAAAACTCACTTCCAGAGAGGGAGAAGAGCAAGGGCGGCCAGTGTGGCTGACGGAGATGAGAGTGAGCAGGAAAACAGGAGAAGAGGGCAGAGAGGGCTTGGGGAGCTAAACCATGTAGGACTAGTAGGTTCCAGCAGACTATGGTTCTTATTCTGGATAAAATGGGGGAGTGCTGCACATGTTTGAGGACAGGTGTGTCATGATATAAATCATGTTTTCAAGAGGATATCCTTGATCTCCCAAGACCTTTCCCAAGGACAGATACAGAGCAATCTGTCAAGAGGCTATGAGATAACCCAGGCAATAAGTTAGAATCTATAGGATTTGTTGGTGGATTGATGTCAGAGATGGAAGAAAGTGAGGAATCCAGGATGACTCCAAAGTTTTTTGTTTGGGCAACTGGCAGGATGGAAGTACCAGAAACATGTGGAAGAAAGATACAGATGGAGAGGTGTGAGAAGGGCAGAAACCAGGGATTTGGCTTACAGAACATTAAGTTCCATTCACTTTTAGTGAATGTCCAAGTAGAGATATTGAAAAGGCAGGTATTGCAAAAGTTTGAACCTTACTGTATTTTCTCCTTTTATAGTCACCTTGATGGCCAGAAATCACAGTTCAAATTTTCTTTAAAGAGACCAGGTGCGGTGACTCACACCTGTAATCCCAGCACTTTGGGAGGCCAAGGCACGTGGATCACTTGAGGTCAGGAGTTGAAGACCAGCCTAGCCAACATAGTGAAACCCTGTTTCTACTAAAAATATAAAAATTAGCTGGGTGTGGTGGCAAGTGCCTGTAATCCCAGCTATTCGGGAGGCTGAGGCGGGAGAATCACTTGAATCCGGGAGGCAGAGGTTGCAGTGAGTCAAGATTGTGCCACTACACTCCAGCGTGAACAACAGAGTGAGACTCCATCTCAAAAAAAAAAAAAAAAAAAAAAAAAAATTCTTTAAAGATAGTTAAACTTGCTCAAGATTAAGAGAACAATCTTAGATTGCACTCCTATTACTAAACCAAAATGTTGCATAATCCCAAGTGATGGGAATTGTTATAATCATGATGTTGGCACTAAAAATAAAATACAATAAATACTAATGAGGATTTTTAGAGCACATATTATGTGTATTTCATTGACATTATGTCTAATTCAACTACTCCTCATGAAAGTATCAGGATGCAGAAAAGTAAGTTACCGATCTTACTCAACCACACAAAGTTCAATGAGTGGGTAAGCCAAGAATTGAACACAAATCTGTCTAACACTGTTCAACACTTCCATTCTTTCCCAAAACTGCACTGCATGAAATATTAAAATATACGGAAGTACTTTAAATTACTTTTAGCATTACACATGTCTAAACTATAATCATTGAGCTTGGTAACCTAAACAGTATTGCTCTTGGTGATAACAACAGCAAAATCCCTCTCTAATGGACCGTCTAGCTCTGCTGCCATTAAGACTTTGTGTTGTAAAGGGCTTATTGAACAAAAAAAGAAAACGGAATTTTGAATAGCAAATAATGACAAAAAGATATAGAGAGAAACAAAGGTAAAGTTTAGAGAAAAGAGAAACTTTACCAGAAAAACAGAAGAAAGCTGGCTGGTTGAGGCATAAAATTAAATATAAAGTAATAACACATACTTAAGGGAAAATACATTTATTTTCAGATACAGATTTAAAACAGTTTTAAAAATTAGCAAGGGAAATGTTTATGCTATTGGAGATTCATAAATTAGACGAAACTGGAAGCCAAGTGTTCTGACGTTAACAACATTCATTTATCTGTTACTGATAATAGATTACTTGAGAGAAACCTTAAACCCGGGGAGCCAGCAACTTAAAAGAAAATTAAGAAAATAAAAGAAAAGTGAAATTCTTAATGTTGAAAAGACTATAAGGAAGTAGAAAAGAGAAAAACTTTAAATCAGGAAAGCATGAAAAAGAAGACAAAATTAAGGAGATAATTATAGGTACAAAATTAGCACTTCCCAAAGCATATGCCGTACTTTAAAATATCAGTTTAAATAATAATTTAGAAATTTGCTTTTTAAAGAAGACCTTGGTGTTTATCCAGTGCTTCTCCTTGAAATTTCTCTAGGCACATCTTGGGACTGCAAAGGACATCATCTCCACACCCAGATGCTAAACACATCTCCACTGGGCATCTGACCACTTCGTGTCTACCAAAAAGGATTCACTTGACATTTTGTTGTGTGATTGCAAAATGTATTTATTTATTTATTGGCTAACTAAAAGACAAACTCTTTCTTGAATACAACGGGCCTCCTAGGAGAAATTTGGCCTATTATACACTTAGTGAAGTCCATTTTCTTTTCATTATTTGGCTGGCATTCTCACAGAAAATAAATCTAGTGCACAAACAGCAAGTTTTAAAAAGATCCTTGCCATCTGATATAAAGCAAGCTGACAGGAACAATATTTACAAAGTGTCCATATTATGGCCAAGTGGTGGCAAATCCAAGAAATTAGTTATTATGTTCAAATTGTTATTTGATGATGAAGGTGATGATTTTCATAATACTTATTGTACTGAATTGACACCTCTCCAATATGATATGCAACCAATCTCTTCTATTTATTAATGGATGAAGTTAAATCTCTGTATCTATAGGAATCTCTATATGATCTAATCTAATCTAATCTAATGAGCTGATTACAGCAGGCAATTTTTTTAGCAATCAGTTGACAAACACAGAAGCCCATTCTGGCTAACAAAAGCACAAAAATAAATTCTGAAAATAGTTTGGGGGTACTCAATCAAATAGAAAGTTGAACAATTAGGTCTGGGAAGGGCAGGTTCCAGGGAAGCTCAGAAAGCCTTAGTTCCAGAAAGTCTGGAGGAAAAGGATGTACATATCAAAGCTTGGGTCTTATGTTCAACTTTGGAGGAGAGGAAAGGCAGGAAGATAATTCTGGGATTCAGAGTCCCTGTGGACCACATGGAAAAGACAAAGGGATGTTTACCCCCAAGGAGAAATGATGTTTTATAATCAGAATAAGGAGGGAGAGATGCTGGCAGGACAAACAACAGATAATGGTACTCACCTCCTTTACTCTGACACTTGCATTTGTCAATGACAAGTTCTGTCTACTTCAGTGCCTTCACAAGGTGTTAGCCTCCCTGGCTGGCATGCAGATCTTAGCTTGGCTGGGCCCATTACATCATTTAGGATTCAGCTAAATGTCCCCCATACAGAGAGCTCTTTCCTGATTATCCTATCACAAGTATCCCCACTGCCCAGTCACTTCCCAGACCCCCAGATCCTCCCTTATTTACTTCAAGGCACTCATTGGTACCTGACCGATCAGATACTATACTGAGATACAGACTCCACGACAACATGGATAGTCTTGAAAGTCCAGGATGAATGAATAAATGAACATACCACAAAAAATGAACTACTAAGGTCATTGGACATGCTTGATAATAGCTCTGCTGAGTTCTTGCCTCCTTTTTTGTGCCCTTTGCCGTACCCTATTGGACAGAAAGAGATGATCTGAGAGCCATGCTATTTATCCCTGCTCTGTGGACTGTTCAATGTGGTCAAAGTTTGCATCCAGATATTCTATGGCAAGAGTTTGTTTCAGAGAAAAGGAAGCTGAGGATGGGCCGGGTACTGAACTGGCAGAGCTGATCTCTGGCTCTGTCTCCTGGTGCATCTACCTCCTTGTGGGCCCTGGGGCAGGTAATCAACCTCTAAAAAGAGGAGTGGAGACTGACCCAGTGAGTGGCAATGGGAGTAATACAGGCCCCTATGGAGTGCTATGGGAAGCTGTAGCAGTGTTTTGTTGTTCTTGTTGGTTTTATCTTCTAGTAGAGTCATTTACAAGTGGTTACATGTTGTAATGCACAATACTGTGGGTTAATTTACTTCAAAGTACAGTTTGAAATTATGTGTGTGTGTAGGTGGGTTACACAATCTATTACCATAATTCAGTAAAGAGAAACTCTCAAAATATGTGCTTTTTAAAAAAGGCATGGGATTTAGTGGTTGGATAATCAAGAGACCAGGCAGTCTCTATGGTGAAACACAAAACATGCAACATTCTATCTCCTCTTCCACAAGGTCGCCTCAGCCCGGCATCGTGGTCTCATCTGCTGCAAATTCTCAGACTGGACACACTCAAGTGCAAAAACAAATGCAATGTTCCCGGGGCATGGGGAGGGCGATAGCAGGACTAGTCCACCAGCCAATCGCGATGATGTGTGGCATCTTGACGTTTCCCTTCTCCAATATAGACCTCCATCCATGCTCTCCCTTGATCTCCCTCTCCACCACTGTCCTCCGGACATAAGCAATCTACTCTGAGCCTCATCTACCTTCAGGATGCTTACCACCACTTTACGTTTTCTATTCTCACTGCCACCATCACTGAGGATAACAGGGGAGCCAAGAGTTCCGCATTAAGTAAATAGCACCATGGCTTGTACTCTGGACAGTAAAAGCTCCTGTCTTCTTTTACTTCATTCCACCTGCCAGAATGTTTCTTCTAAACCACAAATCTGATTTTATCATTTTTTCCAAACCTTTTAAGTGCTTCCAAGAGCTACGATGAAGTCTAGCTCTCCAGACTGCCCACTGCTCCAGACGAAGCCTCCTCCAGATGAAGACTCCTGATGTAAGATTTGAAGCCAAGCAGAGCTTGATGTCTGGCAGTTACTTCTAGTCTAAGATATACTAAATATGATTTTCTGTAGGAAAAGGAGGTTTTCCTCATTGTGCTAGGATTTATCTCTCTGATAATGACCTGAAGAAAGTCCGTAACTCACCCTGTAGCTTTATACTCCTCTCTCTGACAAACCAGGGGTAACCATGCAGATTAACCAGAGATCTGCATTCCTTTTTAGCTCTTAGAGGGTGCTAATAAAGAATGAAATCTCCTAAAGAAGTGCACTAAAGCAAACAAAAGTGAAAGCACCTGAAGTATCTGACCATGTAGATGGCATGCCATATGCAAATTGCAAAGGCGATACGTACTCTTGGTCTGCTCTGAAGGGGTGGTTCTGAATGTCACTGGAACAAACGTGCTCGCAGCTGGGGCCTGGGCATTGCTTGCCAGGAAAGATTTTCATTATCGTGGTGTTGACTGTGCTTTGATTTGATTTGTGCTGTGTGCAAACAGGAGTCTTAGGTTATGGGAATCACTTGATAAAGACTTTTTGGCTATTGGCTGATATGAGGCAAATAAAGAGGGCTCCTACAGGAAGATGCTCATTCCCAAAACCTTCCCAAATACATTTGAAACATATTCATATACATCATTTATCACATATTCAATACTAAATTGTAGAAGGGAAAAACCAAGTGTTGCAGGGCTTTTATTCCTCATCTACTGCCAACTATAGGGTTCAGCTATATTTGTTAGCTTTTGTCTGCCCAGAATCTTTTTATGTGAGAATTTTCATTTTACCCGTTCTCATGGTGGGGCTGCCAAATCGATGATCCTATGATCAGTCATCCTCATCAGAAGGGTAGTTCCATGACCCAAGTCAAGCAATTAGTATGTTCCCCTGGTTGGACTTTTGTTAGATCAATCGGGAAAGATCTGCTTATTTTAATCTGGGACCCTGTGTAGAAAGTCTGCCTGAGATTAAAGCCAATCAAACAGAAAAACTCAAAGGAGAGCAGGAAAAAGAACAATTGGTGGCATGATTTGACCCTCTGAATTGGACCTTGCCTGAAGCCTGTGACTTTTTTTTATTTTACTTAAGCTAGTTTGAGTTTTGCTTTTATCATTTGCAATCAAAAATAAATATTAACTAATAAATATGGATTAAATACTGACTAGTAATTATGGGGAAATAACATTTACTTTAAACCACTGAAAAATTCATCTTCACTCTTTAAACTCTGTTGTGATACGAAAAAGACTCACTGTAGTGCAGGCATGAACCCAAGCATTTAATGTATCAATTAGTCCTTAAAATATGAAGTAAATACTATGATTATCTCCGTTGTTACGTGACACACAGAGATTTGCTGAACTGCAAAACTCTCATGCAACTCATCATTTTCAGAGCTGGAATCCCTTCCACTCTTCACCATTATGCAAATTTGCTTTCCGGGATGCCATCAAAACACTGGACTCTTTCTGTGCTCAATGGCAAGGCTTTTCCAATTCTTCCACACACGTGTTTCCCAGTTGCCTTCTTACAGTGTTTACAAGCACACAAGGAAATGGCTGGGTGTGTTCACTCTAGGCTTCCTCAGATCCGTGTTGAAACTCTGACTTTATTAATGACATTTCCTGAACCTGTGTCTCATTTACCTTTTCTAAAAAGAATTAAATGCCATAAGGCTTGTACCTACCCCATGGGTTGCTGTGAGTGTTAAATGAGTCCATGCACACGAAGGACAGCGCAGACTGTGGCTGGCACTCAGCAAGTGCTCAACAAAGGCCACCAGCAGGACCCAGACCATGTGTCCCACCAGCATGGTCCACCTCTCCAGGAGCATCCACCACACCTGCCACACACTACGGGAGCCATCAGTCATCATCCTGGACCAGTGTGAGGTCACTCCCATGGATTTCTCCCAATCCATTTTTCTCATCTCAATTCTACTATTGAAATCAACTTCAATCACATGTCCTGGAGCCCTGCCCACCACACTTCCTCAGTGCCCATCCATGAATCCTTGTCACTGCTCAAGCAAGGAGTTCACCTCTGGAGAGGCAAGGGGCTTCCTCCTCCCAGTGCTTGTTATCCAAGTTATGGACTCTGTTTTCCTTTCACCAAACAACTCAACTGTGCCACTTAGATAAAGACCATATGATTTAGCAACATGCCAGGAGAGGTTACAGACGCCAAAATTCTTGCAGGTAATGGGATCTGGCTAGGATTTCCCAAATCTTATTTACTTGCTGACACCATCATAAGGTAGGTCAGATCCAACCTGATTCAGTCTCTTCTAGTGTAGATTATGAAAACTGGACCAGGCAATTTTTCTAAGTCCATGTAAGCTACAGTGTGCCCTAAGTCTTTTTTTTTTTTTTTTCAGTACAGTATGTTAAAGAAAGAATTAAACTACAGGATAACTTACTCAGAATATACTGAGGCGACCTTGGCTGGATCTGTAACAGTCAGGTAGACACACAGCGAAGGACATTAGTGCCCACCAGCGTGTGCCAGAGCCATGCTTCAGCCCTGCTGACGCCCACGGATCCCTCTCCCACTTCCTTCTGCGGGAGTTGTTTACAAGTTACAGAGTCTTTAGTCACCTGATTATCCTATTTAATGCACCTTTGCAAAGGCAACAAACAAGCGCTCCTGAGACCTTAGGATCCGGATGCTTTCATAGCTGCCACGTCCTGAGAATGTGTTGTGTTGTGCAAACCTCACCTCTCCACCAGTGACTTCCAGATTGATGATGCTCTGCCTTTGGCTTTGCCTTGTTCTCGGTTACCGAGCCCACCGTACTTGTGGGCTGACATTCGGCAGAAATCATCCCGTCATTACAGCGATTTCCACATTTTCCAATTCGTGTGAACGCCTCTGGGGCTTGAAGTGTCTAACTTGCATTAAATATGTGAAAAACTCTGGCTAAAAATAAAGGGCCTGTGTTTTCAATAATATGATTCATTGCATTACGTGAACCTATGTCTCATTTACCTTTTCAAAAAAAAAAAAAAAAGGCAATAAGGCTACTACTGGCCCCAAGGGTTGCTGTGAGTGTTAAATAAGCTCATACACACGGGGCACAGAGCAGACCGTGCTTCCGAGGGTGTTATTTCTAGGTTGTCATATATTAATTTTATTATATAAAATTATTATGTGATATATAATTATATATTTAGATAAAATTACATAACAGTCATTAAACGAGCGAACAAGTGAACTCATGGTCAGCAGAATAGATAAACAAATGACTACACAAATAAATGAAGATGGAGCCATCCCAGGAGCAGCCCACACCCTGTGCCCATCGCTGCATTGATGACTTACATAGATATTATCTCAATCACGCAGGACAACAACCGTCTGAGGCGGGAAACTTTAATTGTGCTTCAAGTTTAAAATCAGACAGCCGAGCTTCCGTTCATTTTCTTTACTTATATTACCTAGAAAGAAAATGGACTTTGCCCACAACATTTACATGACTCAAAAGGTTTTATTTTTACCACTATTTTGGTGCTTTTTTCCTACTGTTGAACTAAGTTACAGCTGCTTTCCCATCCAAATACAGAGCGAATAGTGTGCTCCCAAAGGCACTGGGAGAAAAAAATCAAAGCAGCCAGTGGCAGGGATAATTTCCCTTAAAACCTCATATTTTACTTAAAAATTTACGTAAATCTTGCCTTGTACCTCAAAATAGGAATGAATTTTATTATGATCAAGATAATGTGGTTTTGCTGTTTGTATTAGTCTGTTCTCACGTTGCTGACAAAGACATACCCGAGACTGGGTAATTTGTAAAGGAAAGAGGTTTAATTGACTCACAGTTCCACATGGCTGGGGAGGCCTCACAATCATGGTGGAAGATGAAGGAGGAGCAAAGGGATGTTTTACATGGTGGCAGGCAAGAGAGCTTGTGCAAGGGAACTCCTCTTTATAAAACCATCAGACCTTGAGAGACTTATTCACTACCACGAGGAAAGTATGGGGGAAACCACCACCATGATTCAATTATCTCCACCTGGTCCTGCCCTTGACACATGGGGAATTGTTACAATTCCAGGTGAGATTTGGGTGGCGACACAGCCAAACCATATCACTGTTGCTTTCGCAATTTTTTTTTCTCTCAGATCGTCTACTAAAATATCATTGCCCCTGAAAGAGAAGCCACATTTGCACTGTGGCTCTACATACTCCCATCACACCAACAAGGTGCACTCCAGGTGGAGAAGCATCTGATGCACTTGACAGGTGCATTTTGATGGAAGATCAAGGAATATGGTGGAATTTCCCAGGGATAATTGAGCCCTATGGGGTGCCACACTCGAGGGCTCTGTACATTCAAGACAGAGATCAAGAGCCCTGAGATTCTGAAAAAGAGGAAACAGAACAGAAGTGGAGGGTAAAGTGGGTTAGTGTGATGTGCAGAGCAAAAATATTTTTTCTCTCCTTTATTTATTTTATCTTATTTATTAAAATATTTTTTATTTAATGTATTGGTTTTGCTGCTGGTAAGGGGTAAGTGTGGAGTAGTTGGCAGGGACCTCCTTCCTATGTCTGCTGTGTTCTTCCACGTGGAGGGGCTTTGTTATTATAACATTTCCACCTTGCTCCTTCCCCAGGGGAGGAAAGCTCTTACTGATGAGGTGAAGAGAGGGACTGGGCATGTGTAAACCTGCCTCTTCCTCTCCCTTTCTTTTCCAGAGCCAGCCGTGCCCAAAAGCATGAGTTCTGGTCTGTTCCACCTTGTTCCAAGTTTTACAGTGACCTGCGTGGGAATGCCTACGATGGTCCAGCCTTCCTGTGACCAGCAGGTACAGCTGAGGTTGGAGTTCAGTTTGACAAAGCTCACTTGCCCCCAGGTATGTGCTGCATTCCTCAAAATCAGTATTATTGCAAATTAAAATAGCATTTTCGTTTCCCATCTGCCTTTTCAGTTGGTTCAAAACTCAGGTGAGGAGGTTACTGCTTATTGGGCCTCTCTCAAACTCCGTATTTATTACTCAGGGCCAGAGACCTTAAGAAAGAAAGACTGGAATCCGTGGGCCAAAATGTAGGTGAGCTTGAGGCACATAGCTTTGGATCTTGAACTTCAGTGTGCAATGTTTGAATGGATGTCTAGACTTTGCGATTTGAGACTTATATTGGGTCACGAGGTTGGATGCAGATTGAGTTTGCAATAGACCTTTGACTCTTGATACCTGGTGGGTAGGTGTAAGTTCAGTTGTGTGTCAGCCAGACTTGGCAGCTCACTGTAGCTAGATGGTGGTCATGTCCGCAGGCAAATGGCTGTCTTAATAAAGTCAGGGCTGTGGACATTAGACCTGAAGTAAGTAGCTTGCAGGCCTTACTTTCTTGAAGCAAATTTGAACTCTTCAGCAGAGGCACAGGCCTCAGAGACCAGATCAGATGCTGGCTAGGAAGCAATAGGGCTGTAACTTGACTTATAAAGATAATTGGCCTTTTCTTAAGCTTTTCTTAAGGCGGAATAGCTGAGACAATGATCTATTATAGACCAAAAAAAAAAGAAAAAGAAAAAAAGAAAAGTGTACCTTTCTACATATGGGTCTTTCAGGTCTTAGTGAATAGAAAAGTATATGCTATTTTTCAGAAGCCAAGGCCGGCTAGTTTTTCATGCCCTATGATACATTCATTACTGAGAATCAAGCTCAAACTTTTAGCTCTGGGCCTACGAAGCTGTATCCGTTGCCCCAAATTCCGTTCTGTTTGTAGCGCCAAGGAGGGAATTGTGGCAGAACAATCTTTCTGCCATGTGGTTTCACAGATTGGGGAGTTGGGAAATACTCCAAATCAAAGAAATATACAAGGAAAAAAAGGTATTTATCCCAGAAGACAGCACCTGTGTTAGAGAAGGGAGCAGTCCATCCACCTTAGCAGGCAGGTTAAACCGTTACCATTTCGTCTGAATCTTTCTGAGAGAAGCATGGAAAGAGCAGAAGAAAATCAAACCAGAAAGGCATGTCTGTCTTCTGCACATGAGTGTGACATACAGAACAGAAGCCGGGTCTCAGGCCTCATGTGCCGCCCAGCTTGAAGCTTCAGAAGCATCAAGAGCAATATGAGCTCAGGGATCAGGACGCAGCCTTTCCCCAGCTGAAACACATTGCAGGGTGAGACGCACCTGCCCTCAGAGGCGGTTTTGTACATCATACAGAGAGAAGCCTAGGATGAAAGTGCCCACTGTTATGGGTGGAATTTTATTCTCCCTCCTGAATGTGTATGTTGAAGTGCTAATGCCAAGTACCTCAGAATGTGACCTTATTTGAAGATAAGGTCCTTACGTTCGTAATTAAGGTAAAATTCGATCATTGTTGGGGGGGGTCTCTAATTCACCATGATGGCCTCCTAATAAAAAGGGGGGAATTTGAGACAGACACATACACACACACAGGGAGATGGCCATGAACGTGTAAATGGCCACCTGTAAACCAAGGAAGAGCCTGGAACAGATCCTTCCCTCACAAACCTAAGAAGAAACTAGCACTGCCAACCAGGATGGCCAAGTCCTTTGATACAGGACTTCTGGCCCTCAGAACTTTGAGACAAAGCATTTTTGTTGAGTAAGCACCCAGTTTGTAGTGCTTTGTTACAGCAGCCCTGGCAAACAAATACACCCCCTCACAAGGGTGTATGGACACTAGGCACTGGACAGAGTCTGTACTCCATCTGGTCCTTGGGAGCCAGGGGCATGAGGCTCACGAGAGAAATAAGAATTAAGAGGTTTTGGATTAAATCAATGAAGAAAATAAATGCAAATTAAATCTTGTGATTGGAGCTTATACCATTGCAAATTTCTGGTCTTTGCAAGAAGGTAGCAGTTTTTAATATTGCCCTTTAAATGGGTTTGTAGAAAGATTTCCTCCTGGGTAAGGTGAGTGCACAGTACTCAGGTTTCTTAGGTGTCTTTGAGTACTTAAGTATCTAGTTAGCAAGTACTTAGTATCTCAGAGTACTTAGGTAGGTCTGCTAAAAAGCGTCTCTTAATTTAGTTTAAGTTCACAGATCATGTATTCTGACTGATCACTAAGACTGAAAACCGCTATGGAGAAGCTAAAACCCAAGATTTTCTCTTTCTGCCCTTGTTTTGAACTTCAATTATTATTCTCATTAATAACTTTACTGCAAGGTGACTTCAGGTTTTCATAAAAAATTAATAATGAAAGAGGATTTATATTCAAGTTTGGGGCATCTAATATTGACATTTTAATACTGAAAAAATACTTATATCATGAGCTCTTCAATGATCTCTAATCTCTAGGCTTACTTGTAGGTGGCTGGACATAATTTGGGATCAGAAATACAACAGGATGTCAAATTTTAGCCCTGAGCAACGAATGACCATGGGTTTTGACTTGAGCAATACACTGTTCTGACCCATCCTAAAACTTTCTGGGGTAAATCTGGACCACTCAGAGGTCCAATTAGGGTAACCAAGGTCAGGGCTTGGTACTGGGAGTTGGACTCCTGGAACAGCCTCGCTCTTCAGATCACACAGCACTAAGAGTAAGCCAGCCTCTCTAGATTTTTCAGAAAGCACCATTTAAAAAGCCAGGAGCAAATTCCATTAGAAGAGACTGTCTTAAAGTGACTCTATTACTGGGAGACAATTAGATTAGACATGCTTCTCTAATCTTCTCCACAAAACAGTGGTAACACTCTTCCCAGGAAGCCAAATTGACTCTGTCACCCTTCTCCGTGTGCAGCAGCTGTTTAAATTCACAGCCAGTTTTTAAAGAAGAGTTGTAAGACACTCAGAATTGCCTGTGATCAATAGAAGGGGAGATGAGCCACATCTCTGGAATTGCTGTGACGGAATTGAAGCATACCTCAAGAAATGTACAAAACCTCATTTCATGCAAAGTCAAGTGTCCTTACTATCCTCCAAACCAATTTTCTTCTGTTGTCAAGTGTTCAGCTCAAACAGACATGCTGAAGTCTGCTGGAGCTCTGCTTGCTGATTATGAAAAGTCCTCTGTTTGCAACAACCTGCATAGGAGAGAGAGACAATCCACCTGAAGTCAATTGACAAATGACATAGAGCTATTCCTGTTTCTAAACTTGACCAATATCACTCAGCAGAGCTATCAAAAGGAGCATATGAAATGCTCGTGGAAAGCTGGTCTGCCTCTGTGGTGGCTCGCCCCCCGCGGAGATGGCCAACATTGAATAGACATGTATTGCATCAATGTCACTTTCCAGTGCAAGACTGCAACAGAACCTGTGTCTCAGAAACATGCAGTGTGGATGTTTTATGTCCGAAGTTGATGGCGTTGAACATAAATGTAAGGGAAGGTGAAAGAATACAAAGAGAATGCCATCAGCTTCCAGTGTGGCCAGTTCAAACCCTTGCCTCAGCATAGTAAAAGCAAACATGTACGGGAGCAAACGCAGCAAAAAATTACAATTCAAAAACGAGCCCATGAAAATCTGTGTGAGTCCTTCAGTTGTAACAGTATAACAGAAAATAAATGGGGCAATCATATACAAATTTGCCAGAAACCATGATTGTCGTGACAAGTTGATTCTGCAGCTGGGGCTCCAGCATCAGTCCAACCACCCAAAGCGAAGTGCAATAATGATTTCACTAGCTCTGAATCCTGGTCTAAATTATCCTCCAATCATTGTGATTATCTCACCAAGAGAAAGGTAATAGAATAATGAAATACCTAACAAATGTTCTTTTTCAACTTCAAGGAAGAAGATTGTGAAGCAACTATTCTGGGCATCTTATTTATAAACAGAGATGTTTGGGGTTTTTTAGTTCCAAAAGGTAAATTTAGAAAATAAAAGGTGAATAACAGAAAAACAATTATCCATTTGCAATACTCTATGATTAACATTTGTGTGAACTTCCATTTTCTCATATGCATGGAAAATCTAGTGTATATGCTGGTAGTAACGCAATATAAAATATCATTTGTATTTTTTTTTTTTTTTACCTAACAGTATATCATTAGCATTTTAATTTTGCATGTTGTCTTCCTAGCCATCATTTTTAATGCTTTCATAGCACTCCTATATAAATATGTCTAATTCCCTTCCTATATTGGATAGTTTCTTCTCTTTCTTCATCATTTTTCCATTGAAACTAACAGAGCTGATAAATTTAATAAAAACAGGCATGCATATATACCAGTTGGTAAATGAGATGTACTATCCTAAGCACTTTACATATACTAACTCATGTAATACAGTGGGCGGTGGGGGGACTGTGAAGTGGAGGATTTTTATTTCCATTTTACAATGAAGAAACTGAGGCACAGAGCATGCACCCAGCTTCTGTAGCAAACCAGAGTTTCTAACCCAGACGGTCTGGCCCTTGAGTCCATGTTTTCAATTATTACTCTTTACTACCTCTAGAGGTTTACTACCTCTGGTCATAAAGTTTTTATCCCCTCACTTAGGATTGTTTTTCTTAAGATAGACTTTCTTTTCTGAGAAGGAAAATAAGTGGACCAGGAAGTAAGAGCACTTCAAAGATTCCCAAAATATAATGATGCCTGTGGCCTTAGCTGACATCTTGACTGTAACTTCAGGAGAAACCCTGAAGTAGAACCACCCAGCTAAGCTGCTCCTAAATTCTGCCCCACAGAAACTGAGAGATAATAAATGTTTGTCGTTTTAGTCTTGAAACTTTAGGGCAATTTGTTATACAGTAGGAAATAATGCATCAAATATCGCAGTTTTTTATTTGTTTCTTTGACTCTGAATTTGAGTTGCTTTCACTCTACATCATTGTATTTATTTTGGTCATGGATTTGGTTGTAACCTTTTCTAAGGCCTTTGCAATTAGAAAGTGGAGTTCATAGAGTTTCAGCTATTTAGGACTTATTAAGATTTTATTTATAGCTTAATATATCACTAAATTTTGTAAATACAGTGTAGATGTTGAAAAAAGTGACGTGACTCTCTATGGCACGAATCTGATAAATCAATCTGATAAAGTGTATTAGTCAAAACTTATATAATCTCCTTTATGTTTTATTTACTTCATCTTTAATAACTGAGGATGATATGGTGAAATCTTTCATCCTTATGGTATTTCTGTACATTTTATCTTAATTTTGAACAAATTTTTTGTATGCATTTTTTTATTTTTATTTTTTATTATACTTTAAGTTATAGGGTACATGTGCACGACGTGCAGGTTTGTTACATATGTATACTTGTGCCATGTTGGTGTGCTGCACCCATTAACTCGTCAGCAACCACCAACTTGTCATTTACAACAGGTATAACTCCCAATGCAATCGCTCTCTCCTCCCCACTCCCCATAATAGGCCCCAGTGTGTGTGTGATGATCCCCTTCCTGAGTCCAAGTGATCACATTGTTCAGTTCCCACCTATGAGTGAGAACATGCGGTATTTGGTTTTCTGTTCTTGTGATAGTTTGCTGAGGATGATGGTTTCCAGCTGCATCCATGTCCCTGCAAAGGACATGAACTCATCCTTTTTTATGGCTGCATAGTATTCCATGGTGTATATGTGCCACATTTTCTTAATCCAGTCTGTCACTAGTGGACATTTGGGTTGAGTCCAAGTCTTTCCTGTTGTGAATAGTGCTGCAATAAACACACGTGTGCATGTGTCTTTATAGCAGCATGACTTATAATCCTTTGGGTATATCTCCAGTAGTGGTATGGCTGGGTTAAATGGTGTTTCTAGTTCTAGATCCTTGAGGAATCGCCACACTGTGTTCCACAATGGTTGAACTAGTTTACAGTCCCACCAACAGTGTAAAAGTGTTCCTATTTCTCCACATCCTCTTCAGCACCTGTTGTTTCCTGATTTTTTAATGATTGCCATTCTAACTGGTGTGAGATGGTATCTCATTGTGGTTTTGATTTGCATTTCTCTGATGGCGAGTGATGATGAGCATTTTTTCATGTGTCTGTTGGCTGTATGAATGTCTTT
>NW_016825685.1:437291-455163 GCF_001698545.2 Rhinopithecus bieti | reverse complement strand
TTTTAATTAAAAAATTAAAAAAAAAAAAAGACTATCCCAACCTCCTCTTCTTTTTTCAAACATCCGTCCTCTGCTCTCACATCCCCACTCACTCTTAGCAAATAAATTCACCTCCTACTTCACAGAGAAAGGAGAAGTAAACAGATAAGAATGTCCACTCTTTGCTGTAACCATATTGATCTTTTTGCTTTCTCATGCTTCCTTTTCATTCTATCCCTGCAATAAAGTTATGTTTTGTTTGCATTTATCTTCTGCAAAAATAAAATTCAAAGTAACTCCAACTGGTAGGTCCCATTAAAATGTCTCAAAGTAACTAACATTATATCACATGTATCTAATATTATATATATTGCAAAACTGAGTTTTTAACATCCATTTACAAATAAAACATTAAGTGTTTTAAAATATACTATATACATAATATCATAGATAGATAATAAAACAATAAATTTTAATATCCATTCCCAACTAAAATAACTTTAATGATTTTGGTACTTCTGACTTGGGTTTATATAATCCCATAATTTTAAAATTAAAATAAATAATTATTTCAAATGCAAACACTGCTTGGATATTAGATAAGTTTAAGAAATTGTTCTAATTGTATGGTGTGATTTTTCTACTGTGGTTATGTTTGCCTTAAAAGTCCTTATCTTTTTAGATATGCATATTGAAATAATTATTAATGAAAGTATATGGTCTTCAATTTGCTTTTAAGTAATCCAGTGATTAGTGGAGTAGGGGGCTGTTAGGGAGACAGGGTTGGGATATAGAGGAAACAAACTTGGTCCTGGATGAGCAACTGTTGAAGCTGAGTGGTGTATATATGGGAGGTCATTACGCTTTTTTTCTTTTGTATATTTTGAAATTATCACTTTAACAACATTTTAATTGCTACAGTTGTATAAACACATATGAACTGATTTTAACAATCACTGCCAGTCTCTCCTACAACTTCCTTTCCACTCCGTCGCCCAGGCTGGAGTGCAGTGGCCGGATCTCAGCTCACTGCAAGCTCCGCCTCCCGGGTTCACGCCATTCTCCTGCCTCAGCCTCCGGAGTAGCCGGGACCACAGGCGCCCGCCACCTCGCCCGGCTAGTTTTTTGTACTTTTTTAGTAGAGATGGGGTTTCACCGCGTTAGCCAGGATGGTCTCGATCTCCTGACCTTGTGATCCACCCGTGTCGGCCTCCTAAAGTGCAGGGATTACAGGCTTGAGCCACAGCACCCAGCCTTCTTTCCATTTTTTGAATGATGTGGGAATAAGTATATCTTTTGGGGTAGCCTTTTTCATGAATTACTATGGGTAGTACGTTTTCAGGGAAGAAGAATAAGAATGTATTTATGAAAGCTAAATATGAGAATATATCTGTTGTCTTCATTTGGCCTGGATATTCTTGAACCCAGAAAAATTTTACGCTGGCATCTGCCTAACTACAAGTACCTGCCACTGAAATACATTTGACTTACTGAAGTACATGTGACTTGATATAAATTTTTTTATTTATAAGTACTAGGAATTACTTCAGCTTTGATGATTTCTTTGAACGGTGGTAAATACTGTGAGTTGCTAAATCAAGTCTTATGAATCACAAAAGCATAAACACTGTGATCTAGAGTAAGCAGAGGAGTTACAGGAGAACACTTATTCCTGTTTATATCCCTTGCTTACTGAACTAAAGCCTGTTGACATTGTTTCCTGTGGTATTACTAGGATTTTCTTCTGCTGACCCAGAAATCCTAATACTTTCGTTGACCTGACCAATGCTAAGAGGGGAACAGTATTGTGAAATGAATAAATTATACTTCATCATCTCATTCTATAAAATCTTAGAAATTGTAGGAATTTCATTTTTTATCACTGTCCTATGTTAGTTTCAGTTTTTCTATGAAAAGTTGCAAATATTATGTGTCTGTGTATTGTTGGTGTTGTCAATACGAATCTAACAGGGAAACTTGTGTTGAGTCCTACTGCATCCATACATCTATTAATCCATTCTTTTATTCAAACAAGTTTATTGAGGGCTTAGCACACTCAAGGCAATGTGTTCAGCTTACAAATATTCTCCATCCTTGATTTCAAGTAATTTCCATCTCAGAGCTAGTGGCTTTTTGTTGAGAAGATAAGAGGAGAAACACTTGGCCTGACAGGTCAGGATGGAATTAGTGTCTACTTCTCATAGGTTAAGAGAGGGAAACCCAAGTTTCTCCGTCTCCCTGGCTCCGGGCTTAGATATGGCAAATGACTTAGACTAATCATTTTTAATGTGGATTCTAGGAGGGGTCTATGTAGCCATTTTGTGCTTTGCACATTCTATCTATTCATAGAGACTTTCTCAAAGTCTCAGAATAGCTCTTAATATTAAAAGGGTTAAAAGCCACTACCTTGCTAGCCTGCGTTAATAAGACATGAATAAATATGATTCACAAATGATGTATTAATTTTTCTTATCCGCACTTTATGGGAGAATTCTGGAAGATTGCTGGTATGTTTTAGGAGCAGACTACAAGGAGAGCCATTTAGAATGATAAGTGGTTTGCAAGACAAGGCTTCCTAATCAGTCCTTTCTTGGCATGGCACGTTTTCTTCTGCAATTTAGAATCAATTATTAGAATTATTGATACCCATAGAAAATGAAAGAGATTTTGCTTATTCTAAAAAGCTGAAGACTTCTTTTGCTTGAGGTGACAAGAGTCTAGGTTTAGTGCAATGGTCCCAGAGAATAATGGATGCTGTTTATTTCTCTTTTAAAGTTCAATACAGAACATCTATTTGATAGTTACTAAACTTAGTTTCTTCAGAGATGACTTAACATTATATAAAGCATTATTTTATTTTATTTATTTCCATAGGTTTGTGGGGAACAGGTGGTGTTTGGTTACAGGAGTAAGTTCTTTAGTGATGATTTGTGAGCTTTTGGTGCACCCATCATCCGGAGCAGTAAACATTGTACCCAATCTGTAGTCTTCTATCCTTCACCCACCTCCTACCCTTTCCCCCAAGTCCCTCCATTGTACATTGTATCACTCCTAGGTCTTTGCGTCCTCAGCTCATTCTTAATGACACAGTAGTGGTTAAACAGAAAAACAGAGACTTTACAAATTGAAATGCAATGCCCTTGTTTCAAAATAGTCTAATGTCCACAAATGTTTTCTTAAAATAAACACTAAATGCATGTTTGACACTTTAAACTTTGTGTAACTTCAATATCACAAAATATGCAAATTATATTATATAGACGTGGAAAAAGTGGGTTGTATATAAGCAACACTTTTCACTACTAACAATTTTATAATATGAAATGCACATATTGACTTAGAAATCTAGTTTTGAACTCAAAAAGTAACTCTGAAATATTACTGTATTGTTACAATAGAAATAAAATAAAAACTATAGAATATAATTTAAAATGTTTTAAAATATCAGCTGCCTAGCATTGGGTTATAACCCAGAGCATAAAATAAATATCCATGAGTTCTTACTAATATAAATAAATTGTTGCATAAACAAATAATAAATGAGGGAGAAGAGACAAATCTCTCATGTAAAATAATTTCAGAAAATTATGTAGATGCTCCGCCCTCAAGGGGGAAAAGTAACTCCCCACTCTGTATGGTGACTTTCTTCTGGAGAGCACAGGATGGAAAGAGAGAAGCTAAAAGAGTGACTTTACAGTGGAGAAACCTGGCAGACACTCATTCAGCAGGTGATCAAGGTCAACATCGAGAGTGAAAAGTCACATTGATAGAATGTACCTTTGCTGTGGCATGATGAACCGACACTTCACTTGTATGCTCTCCCTACCAAAATCCCATGACTCCAGTCTAATCATGAGAAAAACATCAGACAAACCACAGTAGAGATTTTAGAAAACACATGATCAATACTCTGCAGACTCAGTTATCAAAATCAAGGAAAATCTGAGTAACTGTCACGACCAAGATAAATCTAAGGAGATTTGATGACTAAATGTAATGTGGCATCCTGGATGATATCCCAGAACAAAATAAAAACAACATTAGATAAAAACTAAGGAAATTTGAATAAAGCTTGAGCTTCAGTTAGTATGCCAGTATAGGTTCATTAATTGTGACAAATATACCATACTAAATTAATGTTAATAATAAGAGAAACTGGATACAGAGGAACTGTAAATAGTCCTGGAATACAACTGGAAATATAGGATAACTTTCTGTATTATATTTGTAATTTTTCTCTAAATCTAAAGCTATTCCACAAAATAAAGTTTATTTTAAAATGCAATCTGCTTAAAATACTTTGTATATAAGAAATGTCAAACAAAAATTTGATCACGTACAAAATGGGAACATTCTATCAGTCTTCGGCAACACTTTTCAGCAAAATCTTTAAAGAATTTTTATGATTATATAAGCACTTCATCCTTCATATGCATAACTTTCTAAAGTCTTTCAAATAAGGGTCTAGATAGCAATTTCATAACTGTGCCTACCTACCCCATACTGGATTTCAGGTACTGCTGCCAATCCAGCCCACTCTGTGGGTGAGCTCCCACCCTTTACCTCCCAACCTCAGTACTGTTGAAAGTTTGTGCCAATGATTTGTCAGTTGAGTGCATAAAGTCATGAAACAGGGATGCTTCTTGAAGAGTGACAAAAGCTCAATGATATAAATAATCATGGCATTGATTTGAATTACATTTTCACATAGGTTTATCTAGAAGGAACTGAGCAAGTAAAGAATTCTAGAGACAGGAGGATTGATTGCTTGACTTTAAGAGTCCAAGGCTATAGTGTGCCATATTAGTGCTTGTGAATAGCCACTGCACTCCAGCCTGGGCAACAGAGTAAGATCCATCTCAAAAAAAAAACAAACAAAAACTGTAGAAAGAAAGCACAGGTGGAATCAGTAAGAGATCTGAATTGAATGTCTTTACTAAAATTTCTGGATGGGAGCTTTCCTACACCCTTGTAGAAGGCTTTGTTTGTTAATTTTAACAACGTCATTTTATGCTTAGCTGGGTAGTGATAAAAAGAGAGGCTGGGCACAGTGACTCATGCCTGTAATCCTAGCACTTTGGGAGGCCAAGGCAGTGGATTGCCTGAGCTCAGGAGTTCAAGACCAGTCTGGGCAACACGGTGAAACCCTGTCTCCACTAAAATACAAAACATTATCCGGGTGTGGTAGCAAGCACCTTTAGTTCCAGCTACTTGGGAGGCTGAAACAGGAGAATTGCTTGAACCCAGGAGGTGGAGGTTGCAGTGAGCCAAGAGCACACCACAGCACTCCAGCCTGGGTGACAGAAAGAAACTCCTTCTCCAAAAAAAAAAAAAGAGGGCAATGAATATATGTGTTCATATGTCTTTTTGGTACAATGATTTATTTTCCTTTGGGTATACAACCATTAATAGGATCATCAGGTCAAATGGTAGCTCTCTTTTAAGTTCTTTGAGAAACTGGTTCTTAAAGTGGCTGGACTAATTGACATTCCCACTGACAGTATATAAATGCTCCCTTTTCTTCACAGCCTTGGCAGAATCTATTGATTTTTGACTTTCCATAATAGCCATTCTAACTGATGTGAGATGGTATCTCACTGTAGATAAAGAAAATGTGGTACATGTACACAATGGTATGCTACACAACCATAAAAAATTAAAGTCATATCCTTTGCAACAACATGGATGCATCTGGAGGCCATAATCCTAAGCAAATTAACACAGGAAAAGAAAAACAAATACCACAGGTTCTCACACATAAGGGAGAGCTAAACATTGAGCACACATGGACACACACATCAGAACAGTAGACACTGTGGACTACTGGAGATGGGAGGGAGAGGAGATGTGGGTTGAAAAACATCTTAGTATGTACTATGCTCATGACCTGGGTGATGGGATCCATATCCCAGACCTCAGCATCATTCAATATAGTCACGTAACAAACCTGCACATGCACTCCCTGTATCTAAAATAAAACTTGAAATTTAAAAAAATAAATAAGTAAAAGATAGTTAAAAAGACAGAGGGCCACCATACTGTCATTCCTAAAAGATAATTTCACAGTGTGACAATTCTCTGGTATTTTAGGATGCTTATAGATTTACATGAGTTAATTTAAACCAAACTCTGATGCCTTCATAATCTATCACCAAATTCCATAGAAAAGAATGCTTCTTGGCCTGGCACAATGGCTCACGCCTGTAATCCCAGCACTTTGGGAGGCTGAGGAGGGTGGATCACGAGGACAGGAGTTAGAGACCAGACTGACCAACATGGTGAAACCCCGTCTCTACTAAAAATACAAAAATTAGCCAGGCGTGGTGGTGAACACCTGTAATTCCAACTACTCGGGAGGCTGAGGCAGAAGAACCGCTTGAACCTGGGAGGCAGAGGTTGCAGTGAGCCGAGATTGAACCACTGCACTCTAGCCTGGGTGACAGAGCACTGAAGTGCTTCATGATTTTGTATTCGTTTTTTATGACATTGATAACTTTGAGAAGCACAGATCAGTTATTTCATACACTGTCCCTCAATTTATGTTTGTTTGATGGTTCCTTATGGTTAGATTGAAGTTATGCCTTGTTGTCAGAAATACAGTAGAAAGCAGACTGACATCTTAGTGAGTAATGCCGGGAGGCACATGGTGTTGCTTATTCCACTGCTGGCAATGTTACTTTTCACCATTTGGTTAAGACGGTATCTACTGGTTTGTTTAAGCTTGGTTTCCTCATAAAGGAAGAGTTGTCTTTTCTCTGTCATTTATTTATTGTTTGCCTGTTTCTAAAATTTCCTTTAGTATCTAGGAAGCTTTGTGTTTTGTGCAAGTGATAACCTTGTATTTATCTTTCTGATGTTGTTATTTTATGTTTCCTTTTTTAACCTTTAAAATCTTGTCAGTTTGCCGGGCACCGTGGCTCATGCCTGTAATCCCAGCACTTCGGGAGGTCAAGGCGGTTGGATCACGAAGTCAGGAGATCGAGACCATCCTGACTAACACAGTGAAACCCCGTCTGTACTAAAAATACAAAAAAGTCAGCCAGGCATGGTGGAGGGTGCCTGTAGTCCCAGCTACTCAGGAGGCTGAGACAGGAGAATGGCGTGAACCCAGGAGGCGAAGTTTGCAGTGAGCCAAGATCACACCACTGCACTCCAGCCTGGGCAACACAGCAAGACTCCTTCTCAAAAAAAAAAAAATCTTGTCAGTTTTTAATGATATCCTTAATTCTCACCTATTGCCTATATAACAATCAAACACTTCACTCCAATTTCCTTTTGCCCTGAGACTTTTCCTCCCAAATTTTAGTTGCCCTAATTCTGTCAGAACATACAAGATATAACTTATAACATGTGTTGTATAACATTTCACCCTTGACCTCACCTTCATCTTGGTCTCATTACAACAATTCTTTACTCATTATCTGTCATTTTGCTAAGTTCCCAAAGCCATTTCTTAATTGGTTGAAGTTCATCTTATAGTAGATTCTTTAAGATGGGATAAGAAGTATAAAATGCCTTGATGTCTTGAATGTCTAAAACTTTTTTTATAGCAATAATACTTGAAGAATGGCTTGACTGGGTATATAATTCTTAGGTCATTTTTTCATCCCTTGAGGCTTTTGAAAATGCTCTTCCTTTATTGTCTTGCCTTGTATGTTGTTTCTGATGTGATAATAATCTTTTCCCCTTGTAAGTTATTTGATCTTTTCCCTAGAGGTCTGGTGGCATTTTCTTTATCTTCCATCTTTAATATTTTTTCTAAGATATGGCTTGGAGTTTAACATTTTGTTAAATTTTCCTGGTAGTAAGATGACCCTATTGTTATGTACATTCAGATCTTCTATTTCTAGAAAGTACTATTAAATTATAGTTTCCTTTCAACACATAAAAATAATGTTGTTCCACTCTCCTTCAAGATTCAAAATTTCTGATGTCACTGCTTGACATAGTTTGACTGTGTTCCCACCCATATCTCATTTTGAATTGCAGCTCCCATAATTCTCACGTGTCATGGGAGGGACCCAGTGGGGAGTAATTAAATCATGGGAGTGGGTATCTCCCATGCTGTTCTCATTGTAGTGAATAAGTCTTAGGAGATATGATAGTTTTACAAAGGAGAGTTCCCCTGCACATGCTCTCTTGCCTGCCACCATGTAAGACATGCTTTTCCTCCTCATTCGTCTTCCACCATGATTGTGAGGCCTCCACAGTCATGTGGAACTGTGAGCCAATTAAACTCTTTCCTTTATAGATTACCCAGTCTCAGGTAAATCTATTAGCAGCATGAGAACAGACTAATACACCTCTTAATCAAATTATCACTCACTTTTATGAAACTTGTCATCTTTGTCTTGCTGCTCTCAAAGTTTCTTTTTTAGATTGGCTTTCAGCAGGTTGACTATAATGTGCCTAGGCATAACCATTTATTTTTTTCATCTTTTTCATGCTTGATGTTTGACAAGTATCTCAAATCTGTAAATATATGTCTTTCCCTATTTGGAGAAATATCAGTCATTATTATTTTCAAATACTTTTCTTTCTGCCTGATAGTTTTTTTCCTCATGACAAGGGACTCTGGTTACATATGTGTTTGATTTTTTAATATTATTTAACACGATTTTAATGCTCTGTTTATTTCTTAACTGTATTTCTCATTATTTTCAAATTGAATACTTTATTTATTTCTTTTAAAGTTCACTGAGTCTCTCCTCTGTCTTACCTGTTCTGCTATCTGGTAAGCTTATTTCAGTTCTAATGTTTTGAAGCAGTTATCTTTTATCCATTTTTCTGCTGAAAACATAAAATCCTTTACATTGTCAAAGATATTTATATAAGATTCTTTGAAATACTCATAAGTTAATTCTAACATTTATTCTATCTCATGTCTAGCCTTCATTGATTGCTTTTTTTTCTATTGAAAATGGGTTCTATTTTGCTGGTTCTTCATATGTCAGGTAATTTTGGATTATATCCTCAACATTCTAATGTTAAGCTATAGAGATTCTGGACTTATTTATTTTTATCTGATAATTGGTTTTTAGGAGTATTGTTCTTTTCTGTTCTAACAGGCACTTAACTTGGTTGGACTGAACTACAAATGCACTCCTGAGAGTTAGCTAAAATTTTAAAATAAGAATTTTGTTTCTTAGTTAAGCTGTCTTCAATCTAATGCTTCTCCAGCTGAGCTATTTCAGCAAAGACAGCTAAACTGTTCTGAGTATGCTCCAACCACAGGTTTCATCAGTTGTTCAGAGATCCAGGTAGACACAAACCAACTAGTCCTTGGCTGACTCTTCCTCATCTGTGAATACTCCTCCCTCTCCAACGGTTATGGTTGTCTCATCCTAAGTCTTCTAATTAACCAAAAGATTGTCATTTTCCAACAGTGCCCACGACAACTGCACCTTTTTCAGGCTAAAAGGATAAAAATAGAGATTTCTTACTATACACCTCCTGCTTACCAGCATAGACTCCCCTAGAATCTGCCTCTATCTATTGTTTTCCAGTAACTGCCTTTTGTGTTTTTTTCAGAGTTTATTGTTATCTGCAGTAGAGTTTGTCTGTCTAATTGGAGTTTCCTCACCCATTACTGAAAATAGAAGCAATGGATTATAGTTTTAAACATTATTTCTGTTTTCTTGTTTTTTTTTTTTTTAAAGTCCTTTTCAGTACTCCAATTATACATATGTTGTTATTTCTTTGCTTGTCCTTCATTTAAACCACTTTCTTTCTCTTTTTACTGCTTTCTTTATATAATTTTTATTATGTTTTATATTTTCCTTCTTTTACTCAATGTTTTCGTATTGTTTCAAATTGTTTTATCTTCCTTACGCAACTTTTAATTTTATCTTCATTACTGGTGTATTTTGTCTTTTAAATTTATTTTTTGAGTTTAATTAATTTTAATTTCATTGAGAAAATTTTCCTGACTTAAAAATGTTTAGATTTCAATTTTCTAAATCGTGTAAAGTATTTATAGACAGATGAATAAATAGATATATACTGTTTTTGTATCTGTAGTCTGTGGACAGAGGTTGTAGTGGTTTATGAGGTTCCAGGCACAAAGCATATCTTCAGCCAGTATAGAAAAGAAGGGTTTCTTTGCTGATTTGGTAATGGGAGATAAATAAATGAGAGAAAATATATAAGAAGGTGTTTTGTGTTCCTCTTTATTTGATTTAGTAATCTTTCAGGATAATGAATTTCCTCTTCTTGCTAATTTTTTCTTTTTCTACTCGATTTCCAAAAGGCACCACTCCACTTTTCTAAAATATTTTCCCTTCAAACAATACTTTTCTAAGGCGCAGCTTTTAGGTTCTGGATGCATTTTAATGTTTTCCTGTAAACTGTGCCCTGAACAATACATTATTTCAGTGTTTTGCATCTGTGCCTACTTTCTTTTTTGTTATTGTTTTCTGATCAATTTTAGGCTTGTCATAAATTTTGTATACTCTATGCCTTACAATTTTCCAGAGCTATTTTGTATACCCTGAAAGCTTGCATCAAGAATGGTAGGAGACACTTTGCCAGGATTTGGTATTTATTTTTCTACTTACAATTAATTTGAAGGTTGAATGGCCTCTGTTTTCTTGTTTGGGGTATCTTGTTTTGGGTTTTCTTGTTTGAAGGTTTTTTTGTTTGTTTGCTTGAGAAGTTAGGAATGACCTCCTTTGCTTCCCCTACTAATAATTTTATATTTACTATATTGTCATGAAATTAGAGCTTATGTTACAAACATAGTACTCACTCTGCGGATCAGCAAATGAGCGTGAAGATTCTCATTTTTGCTGAGGAGTTATATATCTGCATTCATCAACTAGGGAAATAACTGTAGGATGAACTGAGAGGTGGACCTCTTGGGAGACAGACTCAGTTCAAAATTTTATTTATAACTTGACCCATTAAATCCCAAATCACTGAAGGTTTGTTCTAGGTCTCTCTATGACAGGGTTAAACAACTTCCATGCCTCTAAGCATTACTCTGCTGAATGGATGCAAGTTCTTCTAAGAAAGTCTGAAGGAAGATTCACGTGACATGCCTGTGACGATATTGTGAGTCTCTTGTTTTTGCGTTCCTAGGCTTCACTTTATTAGGGCTTTGGATATGTGAAATGGCACATCTATTTGAATTGGATAAGAAACTATGTTTCTCAAGGAGATCCCAAATTTTTTTTTTTTTTTTAATGTGAAATAGCTGTTTAGTAAGCTATCCCTTGTTTTAGCCCCTAGGAGTCCGTAATCAGAAAGTCATAATCGAAGCTCACTCTGAGTTAGGACGTTTAGTTCACCCTCTTGGCCCAATATGTGAGTACCTTTTCCACTATGCTTGTAGTGATCACATGCTACTCATTGGTGTCTGTCATCCTACATACTTTAATATCATTAAAATTAGATAACCCATTTTAACTACTTTGTCTTCCACACGCATCATCAGCCCAGAGAGAACCACTAAACTATTTTAAGAAATACGAATGTTCATGAGAACACATGAATACAGGGAGGGAAACAACACACACTGGGGCCTGTTGGGGGGTGGGAGGCAAGGGGAGGAAGAGCATTAGGACAAATATCTAATGCATGCAGGACTTAAAACCTAGATGACAGGTTGATGGGGCAGCAAACCACCATGTCACGTGTATACCCATGTAACTAACCTGTACATTCTGCACATGTATCCCAGAACTTAAAATAAAAAAGGAAAAAAGCTATAAAATTAATATATTCAAAGTGATAATTATCTACTAAATTCCTGTTGACAAAAAAATAAATACTAATATTCCCTTCACTAATGACTTCTTTAAGGTTTTAGAAAAGTCATGTCTTCTGTGTCTTCCTATAGACCGTAGATGAATAATGAACAGATTACACTCAATAATTCCACCCCAGCATTTTTCTCTTTGTTATATAAAAGAGTTTATGGTATCTCAAATTAACTTAGACTGTGCCACTCGAGTAGACCAAGCAAACGTTTAAAACTACTCCTACTGCTCTAAGTAGCATATTGAATCCAGAATCTCATATGCCTTCCAGATTTTAAAATAAATTAGTCTGATCTATATTTATATTCTTCCCTATTTGTTCTATCATCCTTGGAATCCATTCCTACACATACTGCTCAGATTGTTTTTGCTGATGCAAATTAACAAAGAACTGACTTCTTCAGACCTCTTAGGCATGCTGCAATGTGACTGTACCTATATATCTGGAGAAAATGAGGGTTGGGAGGGAAGGGAATGAAAAAAGTTGAGGTTCTGTTGCAAAATAGACAAGGGAGACACAATGACTTTAAGTCAAGCTAGAACAGACTCTTTAGACAAAAACAAGCTTGCTTCAGCCAGCAAGGTAGGCTCAGCAGCATTAGAAGCTTGGGTAGCTCCAATTTTTCCAAATGCTACTATGGAGTTCTTAGGGCCCATTCTTTCTTAATCAATTTCCTAAGTGATTTGGAAACACTATATATTTAACCAATGTTGTAATTTGGCAAAGCATATAATCCTCAACGCATTTGTTTTTCAGCTTATGATCTCAACACTTTAGGTATAAAATGTTTTAAAGAGGCTATTTTAGTAGTTATAGAAAGTTCTTAGTTTTTAGTTTGGGCTTTGATACAAGAATATACTGGTTTCAGTTTATTATTCCTTTTCAAGCTATCCAGTGCTCTTAGATGTGACCACCCCACATCTAATAATGAATACATGATTCCTTCTTTGAATAATGTATGTTCTTTATAATACTGTATGGCAGTAGTCACGTAGTGGCTTTCAGTGTGTATTCTAGGTCACAATTAGGCAATAATTTAACAAATTATGTTGGAACTATATATCATAGGCTGCTATAGGCTCATCCTTTAATACTCTGGAAGGCACTAGTTTTTCATTGCCTTCTTTTCCATACAGGTCAGATGCCAATGTGAGATTCCCCCAAACCCCATAAGGAAAGACCATTTACTCCCTTAATAGTCCCTATACTATATATCAAGGTTCTTTGTCACAAGAAGTAGAAACAAACACTGATTTAAGCAGAAAAGACTTTCATTGGAAAGATACTGAAGAACACATGTGTGGTCATTTGCTTTACCTTCCTCAGTTCTTCACCCTTCTTCGTATTCACAGCCTCAGCCTTTGTAATATCCACTCCCTAAAATGTTACATTTCTTCCCACTAGAGGAAGCATATATTCCTTACCCCATCGATTCTGGGCTCAACCATGGAATTTGCACAGTCCAATCAGACATTAGAAGGTGTGACGTAAGCAGAGACTTCAAATGTGCTTGCTCACTTGGGCCTTCTGTCATGTATTGTTACCTTTCATCATCAGAACGACATACCTCCAATAACTGGTAGTCCAAGAAACATAAAGAAAATGTGGAAGAGACTTGGACCTGACTACAGCTTATAACCACAACCGGCAAAGTCCAGCCTAGAAGGGCGATCTTCTATCAACCTGCATCTATAAAAGTTTAAAACAAAAGCTTATGTTGAATATGTTGAATGCCATTGACTTTTTTTTTTTTTGGAGGGAGCAGGGAGGATTGTGTTGAAGAATTTTTGTGGATATAGCTGACGGACACATCACGAGATCAGAGAATCACCAGAATAACTAGATAACCAAGGTTGAGAGTGGAGGCAAGAGCCAAAAGAAACTAGGAATAGCTAATACTCAACCACAGAAGTGGTTTCTTAGGAGGGTACTATAGGTCTCATCACCACTGGATACTCCAGTCTCCCAGCATATTCTACAAACCCCAGGTACATGCTGAGAGTTTGCTATTCAGCCACAGCTTCAGAAAACAATCTCCAGTGGCCTCATTGCTTTTCCATATTCAAAACCCATGTAATTAGCCAGCCAAGGTCACAAGTTTCCATTCTCATTGCCAGAAAGTTGGGAGAAGGAATATCCTCCTTGCTGTGGCTTATAACAATCTTGTGATTCCTGAAGCATGTAAGAGGTATATGAAATCCGAGTAGCTATAAAATGACAAATGTCTATTACAAGTATTTGTCTGAAGGGGAATGATAACTCAGTGGAAACCACAGTCATATTTTCAAGCCAAACTATACCTAAACATTACAGCAGTAGCAGTAACAGCCAACATGCATTTCCTTTGTGCTAACCACTTGTTAAAAGAATGGTATACCCTTATGAGAAAAATGGGGTTTAAGATGGTTAAGTAACCTGCTCAAATTCATACAGCTCAATGTTGCAAAGCCAAGCAACAAACCAGGCTGGTCAGATTACAAAACCTTGACTCCTAACCACTGGGATGCACTATTTCTTGAGCACTAAAGAACCATTTCCAGGACACAAGGAGCTCTACATCTTGTTAAGACTAAGAGAGTTGATGACTCCATAAGCATCATCAATATCCTCCTCCAAGTCTTAATTCTCTTGCTAGTTATTTTGTTATTGCTTTTATGCTATATTTTAAGCCAAGCTCCTCTCTATTTTTTGCACAGATGAAATGGGAAATAACTGATCTTTCTCAAGTACTTGAAAACCTATTATAAAGCTTCCTCTCTGCTTCTCTCAACCAGTCTGTCACCATTTTTCTGTCTCTTAATGGAGCATGCTATTTTTTTCATTTTGTTTTCTGTAATATTTTGAGTGGTTAGTGCTCCAAATATTTTCTAGAGAAAAGAAAAATTTTACATTTTCCCTAAGCCCTGACAAGCTATGAAAGCTCTTTGAGGTTTGTGTTGTATGTACATGTGCATGTGTGTCTCTGTGTGTGTACCCTACTGTTGTTGTTAACAGAGTCTCTTGGAGGCCTGACAGTTACACTGTTCCCCACAAATAGCTTGACAACTTACTAAAAAAAAGGAGTCATGAGAGAGATAAGGGTGGAGAAAACTATCTAGTGACCAGAGTCATGTGATTGAAATCCTCCCTTGGCCATTAACAAGCTATGTGGCACTGGCAATGCACTCAGGTTATCTGAGCATTTGTTCCACTGTTTACATAACAGGATAAAGAAGAAAGAATGTTGGCCGGGCACAGTGGCTCACACTTTTAATCTCAGCACTTTGGGAGGCCGAGGCAGGTGGATCACCTGAGGTCAAGAGTTCAAGACCAGCCTGGCCAACATAGTAAAACACTATATCTACTAAAAACACAAAAATTAGCCAGGCATGGTGGTGGGAGCCTGTAATCCCAGCTACTTGGGAGGCTGAGGCAGGAGAATCACTTGAACCTGGGAGGCAGAGGTTGTAGTGAGCCAAGATCGTGCCACTGCACTCCAGCCTGGCGCCAGAGCGAGACTCTATCAAAAACAAAAAGAAAGTAAAAGAAAGAAAGCAAGAAAGCTGCACACACACACAGCTCAGAGCCTAACAGAAAGTAGGTACTTAATGACTTAATGGTAGCAACTATCATCACTATTGCTGTTGCTATTGTAATGTTGGTGAAAATATTGATCTTCCAGACATATTCACTGGATACCATTTCTTAGCAATTTTTGCAATTATTACTAATCATATTAGTAAAAAAACCATATCTTGGCCAGGCATGGTGGCTCACGCCTGTAATCCCAGAACTTTGGGAGGCTGAGCTGGGTGAATCACTTGAGGTCAGGAGTTCGAGACCACCCTGGTCAACATGGTGAAACCCCATCTCTACTGAAAATACAAAAAGTAGTTGGTGTGGTGGCACACGCCTGTAATTCCAGCAACTCAGGAGGCTGAGGCAGGAGAATTGCTTGAACCAAGGAGTCAGAGGTTGTAGTGAGCTGAGATTGCGCCACTGCACTCCAGCCTAGGCAACACAGCAAGACTCTGTCTCAAAACAAAACAAGAAAACAAACAAACAAACAAAACCCCCCCCCCCCCCCCCACACACACACACATCTTAAGCACTTCAGTTTATTTTGAGGAATAACAATAAAATGTATTCCTGAATCTTAAAATTTCCTATCCCATGAAATCATTCTCAAGGATCCTTTAACAGTTAGATATTCATGTGGGCATTATTTAAGTTGTCCATGGTGCAGTTCTTGTGTTACCACCACATAAATGAGTTGGCTATAACCACTAATAACCTACCTGAAAGCCAGGCCTAGGATTAAAACACTTCTCATTGTGTTCTCACTACTTACCTCACTTCCCTAGTGTTTCCTACCCTTACAATGGGCTCCCAATTTTGAAGAATTCCTTGCAATGTGAGCACTGAAATATGACCAAGAGGAGGAAGGAGTGGAGTTCGCAATGCTTGGACTAGAAGGATGGAGGGGAAACCATTGAGGAAACACATACATATATTGGCCAGAACCATTTTAACGTGTATTATTTTCATCTTTTTTTCAGCATCTGAAACCTAAAATATATGGTGTCTTTGGGCCTTGAAGTCATTGTGTTTCCTATAAATGATCTTTCAAACAATCTAGTGTAATATGTAACAGAATTACTGAGTAAATAAGGAGTCGGTAAACTCAAAGGGTTTCATAGTTGAAGGAATAACATGTCATATCATGGCAGTGTGGAAAGTCAACTTGGTGCACGGCTGAGATTTCTCCTCTTTCAGGAAGTCATCTTACATTGTGACTGCCAAGTCTTTTTTTTTTTTTTTTTTTTTTTTTGAGGCGGAGTCTCGCTCTGTCGCCCGGACTGGGGTGCAGTGGCCGGATCTCAGCTCACTGCAAGCTCCGCCTCCCGGGTTTACGCCATTCTCCTGCCTCAGCCTCCCGAGTAGCTGGGACTACAGGCGCCCGCCACCTCGCCCAGCTAGTTTTGTATTTTAGTAGAGACGGGGTTTCACCGTGTTAGCCAGGATGGTCTCGGTCTCCTGACCTCGTGATCCGCCCATCTCGGCCTCCCAAAGTGCTGGGATTACAGGCTTGAGCCACCGCGCCCAGCCTGACTGCCAAGTCTTAAAGAAGCAGGGAATTAGTGATGTCAGTTTGAAGAACTGGGAAGTGATTTTCCCTTCATTTTCATTACCTTCTCATCAGCAGCACAAACAGGAAGTGAGATCATTTGTATTTATAGAGAAAAAGAGAATGACATGTCATAAGAAGGGAGAAAAATTCCTATGGCCTGGTTATACTCATATATGTTACTAGCTGACTGGAGCCCTTTTAGAAGTTAGTGGGATATAAATCTTTAGTATTCTACGAAGCAAAGTTTATTAGGTACCATAGCTATGCAATGAGTAAGCAATACTAAAGTATTTGGGTAGGATTGGGATGGGGACAAAAATAATTTCATTATTGAATCAGAAATGAGCTAATTAGTAGAAGGGCTTCAAAAAGGGTCTAGATGATTCAGGCTCTTAACTAAAATAACCAAAGAAAGAGAATTATAAATTAAAATGTTTGATTTTGTTCGGTATTTTTTGACCTTACTTTTACATTTTTTATTTTTTTTTTTTTTTTTTTTTTTTTTTTTTTCTTAAAATGATAAACAGTAGAAAGGATGCTCTCAGGTGCCATTTGTTTGTTTTCTTCTGCGATATAAATAACAGAGCTAAATATGTGCACTAAACAAAAACAAGTTATTTGTCTCCAAAACACATTCCATTAGTCATCTGGAAAACATCCGGGGTCACACTTCGTGATCCTCAGATGAAATAAGTGATAATGAATGAAAAATGATGGGGTTTCTCCAAAGCATGGCAAAAGAAAGCTTTGAAAATGAGTTTTTGGCCGGGCGCGGTGGCTCAAGCCTGTAATCCCAGCACTTTGGGAGGCCGAGACGGGCGGATCACAAGGTCAGGAGATCAAGACCATTCTGGCTAACCCGGTGAAACCCCGTCTCTACTAAAAATACAAAAAAACTAGCCGGGCGAGGTGGCGGGCGCCTGTAGTCCCAGCTACTCGGGAGGCTGAGGCAGGAGAATGGCGTAAACCCGGGAGGCGGAGCTTGCAGTGAGCTGAGATCCGGCCACTGCACTCCAGCCTGGG
>NW_016825685.1:376201-437110 GCF_001698545.2 Rhinopithecus bieti | reverse complement strand
TCTCAAAAAAAAAAAAAAAAAAAGAAAATGAGTTTTTAATCTTCTTTCCTTGGTGCATTTCCTGGTCCTTATTAAAGGACAGCAAAATGAACTCAAGACTCCCTGACAGGGCCCACACATAAGTGAGCTGGCCTGGGACGTCTGCAATCACCAGATACTTCAAAGGAGGGTTCATGATGCTCAACTTACTCAGCACATTTTACACCCGGTTGTCTGGTACTACACTCCCAGGTGGAAATTTGGGTACTTGCATCACCACCTGAAATTACAGCTCCAGGTCAATGACATAGCAGCCCGTTCTACTGTGACCAGATATATCAGCCAAGTATGCCATTGTGCAGGGGTCAAAGGAGGCTGGGTAGACTCTCCATGCTGGCTTGCTGTGGAACTATTTCTTGCATACTTGCTACAGGAGGGTTCTCAACATTGGTTATCCAAGAATGTAATTATATTCATTTGAATGGGAAGGAAATAGAATTATTCCCTCTCTGCCTCTCCGCTAATTTCTCTCTCTCTCTCCTAATTTCTTTCTGAAATCTAGCAATTCCTTCCATTCTATTTTTATCCTTGAAATACTGTTTTAGGTCAGATTCACGACCAGTTCTACCAGATGCACAAAGAAGAGCTGGTACTGTTCTTACTGAAGCTATTCTAAAGAATTGAGGAGGATAGTCTCATCCCCAACTCATTTTATGAGGCATCATCCTTATACCAGTACTTATAGGCATCATCCTTATACTAGTACTTGGTATAAGGTACTGGTATAAGCATCATCCTTATACCAGTACTTGGCAGAGAAACAACAAAAAATGAAAACTTCAGGTAAATATCCTTAGTGAATATAGATGAAAAAATTGTCAAAATATACTAGCAAATTGAATCCAGCAATACATCAAAAAGCTAATCCACGATGGTCAAGTAGAGTTTGTCCCTGAGATGCAAGATTGGTTCAACATATGCAAATCAATAAATGTAATACATCACATAAACAGAACTAAAGACAAAAACCACATGACTATATCAAAGGTGCAGAAAAGACTTTGAATGAAATTCAACATCCTTCATGTTAAGAACCCTCAAAAACTAGGCACTGAAGGAGCATACTTCAAAATTGTAAGAGCCAAATATACCCATAGCCAACATCATACTCAATGAGCAAAAACTGGAAGCATTCCCCCTGAAAACTGGAACACTGGAACAAGATAAGGATTCCCACTCTCACCACTCCTGTTCAACATAGTATTTGAAGTCTTGGCCAGAGCAATCAGTCAAGAGAAAAAAATGAAAAGCATCCAAATAGAAAGAGAGGAAGTCAAACTATCCCTGTTCACAGATGACATTATTCTACATCTAGAAAACCCCTTAGTATCTGCCCCAAAACTCCTAGACCTGAAGTAGCTTCACAAAGTTTTGGACTACAAAATCAATGTACAAAAGTAAGTAGTATTCCCATACACAAACAGAACCCAAGCCAAGAGTCAAATCAGGAGGGCAATCCCATTCACAATTGCCACAACAAAAGAGAAGTAGATACCTCGGAATACAGCTAACCAGGAGGTGAAAGATAGCTACTGTGACAATTACAAAACACTGTTCAAAGAGATCAGAGATGACATAAACAAATAAAAGAATACCCCATGCTCATAAATATGAAGAATCAGTAAAATTAAAATGGCCATACTGCCCAAAGCAATTTACACATTTGATGATATTCTTGTCAAACTACCAGTGACATTCTTCACAAAACTAGAAAAAACTATTCCAAAATTCATATGGAACCATAAAAGAGCCAGAATAGCCAAGGCAATCCTAAGCAAAAAGAACAAAGCTGGAGGAATCACATTGCCTGACTTCAAACTGTAGTACAAGGCTACAGCAAAAAAAAACCATGGTACTGGTACAAAAACAGACACATAGACTAATGAAACAGAATAGGGAACCCAGAAATAAGGCCACACATCTACAATCATCTGATATTTGAGAAAGCTGAAAAAACAAGAAATAGGGAAAAGACTCCCTATTTAATAAATGGTGCTGTGATAACTGGCTAGCTATATGGAGAAGATTGAAACTGGACCCCTTCCTTACACCACATACAAAAATCAACTCAAGATGGAGTAAAGACTTAAATATAAAACTCCAAACTACAAAATCCCTGGAAGACAACCTAGGCAACACCATTCTGGACATAGGAAAAGGAAAAATGTTATGATGAAGATGAGATCCCCAAAACAATTGCAACAAAAGCAAAAATTGACAAATGGAACCTAAACTAAAGAGCTTCTGCACAGCAAAAGAAACTATTAACAGAGTTAAAAGGCAACCGACAGATTGAGGGAAAGTATTTGAAACTCTACATCTGCTGACAAAGGTCTAATATCCAGACTCTACAAGGAACTTAAGCAAATGTACAAACAAAAAACAAACAACACCATTCAAAAGTGGGCAAAGGACATGAACACTTTTCAAAGGACGACATACATGTGTCCAACAAACATATAAAAAATGCTCAATATCACTAATCACTAGAGCAATGCAAATAAAAAACACAATGAAATATCATCTCACATCAGCCAGAATGGCTATTATTTAAAAGTCAAAATATAACAGATACTGGTGAGGTTATGAAGAAAAGAAAATGCTTATACACTGCTGGTGGGAGTGCAAATTAGTTCAATCATTGTGGAAGACACTATGGAGATTCCTCAAAGAACTAAGAATGGAACTACTATTTGACCCAGGAATCCCACTACTGGGTATATACCCAAAGGAACATAAATTGTTCTACCATAAAGACACATGCACGTCTATGATCATTGCAGCATTATTCATGACAGCAAGGACATGAAATCAATGTAAATGCCCATTCATGGTAGACTAGATAAAGGAAATGTGATACATGTGCACCATGAAATACTAGGCATTCATAAAAAAAGGATAAAATAATATCCTTTGTGGAGGAATATATGGATGGAACTGGGGGCCATTATCCTTAGCAAACTAAAGCAGGAACAGAAAATCAAATAGTGCATGTTCTCACTTATAAGTGGGAGCTAAATAATGAGAGCATATGAATAGGAAAAGGGGAACAACAGACACTGAGGCCTACTTGAGGGAGAAGGATAGGAGGAGGAAAGCATTCAGAAAAACAAAAAACAAAAAAACAAAAAACTGCTAAGTAATCTCCTTAGTACCGGGGTGACAAAATAATCTGTACACCAAACTCCTGAGTCACGAGTTTGCCTATATAACATACCTTTACATGTGCCCCTGAACCTAAAATAAAAGTTACAATATTAACAAAAAAAAGTTCTAAGAATTTTAGAAAATGAAGTGTTGCCTCTGCTCCCTTTTATTTTTATTTCTTTTGTATTTTCTTCTCTTCTGTCATCTCCTACTTCTCTTGTTTTAGAGACAAGGACTTGCTCTGTTGCCCAGGCTGAAATACAGTGGCACAATCTTGGTTCACTGCAACCCCAACCATCTGGGCTCAAGCAGTCTTCTCACTTTAGCCTCCCAAGTAACTGGAACTAAAGGCACATACCACCATGCTTGGTTAATTAAAAAAAAAAAAAAAAAAAAATGTAGAGAAAAGGTTTCACTATATTGCCTAAGCTGGTCTCAAGCTCCTGGCCTCCCAAAGTCCTGGGATTATGAGAGTGAGTCACTGTACCCAATCTGTCTTCATTTTTAATCATATTGTTGCAGGATCCTTGGGGTGTCACTTTTCTGGCAGGAAAACTCTATGGCCGGTGGTACCTTTGCCTAAGTTTTGCTTGGGCCCACTGTGCCGGTTCCACCTACTCAGCCTGGCAAGGCTGCACTTGGCTCACACTACCAGCCTGGATCCCATGCCTCACAAGGGCAAGCCAGGTGTGGAGTGGTGAGGGGTGTGTGAAAGAGTGACTGTGGGGTCTGGCCACTGCACAAAGTCAGGCATGCCAGCTGCTGCAGTGGGGCAGTCAGCTCCAGGTGTTGGCATGGGCACTGGCTCTCTGCAAAACTGCACTGGAGCAGGTGCTCTCTGCAAGCAGCTTCCACAAATGCCAATGGGGAATGTGGTGGCACCCAAAATATTGGAGACTCCGGTAGCCTCTGGCCCCAGAAGAGAAAGTCACAGCCCTAGCTCAGGGGGGGCTCCCAGGTCTGTGCTCCCCAAGGGACACAGCTCTTCTCTCCTTCTCTTCACCTGCAATGTGGCAAGCAAGGGGCATGTTTCAGCCGTGTTTGTGTTACAACTCTTTCACCCTGCCATTTGGCAGGTCTTGAGTTCTTGCCCTGTGTCCAGGAAGAACAAGGTATGCAGACAAGTGGAAGACGAGCAAGGCAAAGAGGAGCTTTATTGAGTGCCAGAATAGCTCAGAGGAGGCCCAGGAGTAGGTAGCTCCTCTTTGTAGGCAGGTTGTCATACCAAGTGTTCCTGTCTCAGGAGACAGGAGGCCCCTGGAGTGGGTAGCTTCTCTCTGCAGGCAGGTTGTTCCACTGTCTCTGCAGGGAGTTGCGGAAAGGAGGCCCTGGAGTGGGTAGCTTCTCTCTGTAGCTGTTCATCCCATCTGCTCAGCTCTGGCTGAGCCCAGGACTTTTATGGGCCTAAGATAGGAGGAAGTGCATGCCAACTGGTCCATGGGCAGCCATCAGCAGACCCAGAAAAGGCACCACAAGTTCCCACTGTGGTCCATGGGACTGGCAGCCTGGTCCCCAGCCTTCAGGTCCTCCTTGGCCTGAAAGTGGAGCCTCACCAGGGACCCACCCTATTTTGTCCTCTCTGTCTCCCATTGCTTTTCATGGTGCCCAGGATTTCATGCCAAGGGGCACCTGCAGGCAAGAGCCAAGCTGCCCTCAGCACCCCTTCAACTTCCCTCCCATACTTGTCAGCACCTGAAGTCTGGAGGGGGCTAGGTGGCAGTGGGCTGGCATGTCAGCACTGCCCTGAGCATGCCCATTGCTGGCCAGGCTACAACAGCACCTGGGCTTGACCCAAACCTTGTTCTCAGATTGGAGAGGGTGCCAGAAATGGGGAGGGGCCAGGGAGTGGGAACAGACCCCACCAAGCCCATGAGGGCAGGTGGTAGGTCCTTCCTGGGCCCCCAAAAGTATAGAGGTTCCCAGGTCTGTAGCTGTGGCTTGGGTGGATATAACTTCCCCAGGGAAGGCAGGGCTCCAGACTGCTCTGTGGAGCAGAGGGCCCAGGTCTGCAGCCACCACTTGGGTGGCTGCAGCTGTGCCCAGCAGGACAGGACTCCTGCCTCCTCCTGGCACCCCCAAGAGGACAGGGAAGCCTGGGTCTGCAGCCATGACTTGGGCAGCTATAGCTGCACCCAGAAGGGTGGAGCTCCTGCCTGCTCCATGGAGTGAGAAGCCTGTGTCCACAGCTGTGACTTGGGTGGCTGCAGTTGCACCTGGGGAGCTCCTGCCCCACCAACTTGGAAGAAGCAGGGCTCCCACTTGTCCCTGGCTCCCACTGGCTCTGTGGATGGAGAGTACAGCCCTGGCCATCCTTTCCTGCTGCAGCCAGAGTGATGGCAGCAGCCACTCCAGATGGGCCACCACTGCCATCAATATCATTTCAGCCAAACTAAGGGAACCTATGCAATTTGAACTCAATTCTCTTTTGTATTCTCTAAGACAATTGCAGTTCCAAATCTTCAGAGTCATGTTCATTTTGAAAGGTTTTCATTGTAAAGGCTCTTGTTCTTTAACTTGAATGTTATACTGTGGAGTGGTCTCTGACTAAATTTTATCCAAATATTGATCAACATAAGATTAAATAGAGAGGATATACTGTAATGCATTGTAGATGTTTCAGTCACCAATATAATGTGTTGCTAAACTGTAGACTTATCTGATAGTTGGCCATTTATTTTGCATGATAATCCATACAGAAAACTGTAATCATGTGGAAGAGCATGGTTTAAATATACTATACAAAATGATGTACTAAAACTTATTCTGGGAAAAGGCCAATAAGATTCACCAGATTACCAAAGAATCCACGGAATTAAAAGGTTTGGAACTCTGCTGTAAGTCACAAATAGTGGCTTGTGCTGCATGAAGAGAAAACGGAAGAGCTGATGAGGTGAAGGACTCACCTGAAGCAGGGCTAGGATCATGGGCATGTGGCCAGTGCAGTTACACAGAGCCCCATACTTAGAAGGGGAGATTATGCTTGGAGTTAATGCTCTGCAGTTGTCATCTTGAAATTCTTAAAAATTTTATCATTGGGTTTTAGTTTTGTAAGTGAAGTCCGTTGAGAAACAGAACATGTACCAGTGGCCTGGAGACTTGGTTCATCCACCTACTACCTCCTCCTCACCTTCCTGTCTCTTTAGGACAGGTTCTTGACCATCAGTTCCCTCAACACTGCGCAAAGCCTGCTGCCACCATATACCTGGGCTACAGCTTAGGAATGGGTGCAGGGAGGGTTGCTGTTAGACACCATCACAGGCTGAGTCACGGGATAAGGCCCTCATGCCTCAGGAGTATTCTATACCTGAGGTAGGAAGACATTTAAATAGCAAAAACATCTTGACAGATCAAGGCTTCAGAATGCAGGCAAAAAGGACAAGCACTTTTCTCCCCTGCCTTTCGAACAAAGGGAACTGCATTTAAAAAAAAAAAAAAAAAAACTATGAGGATGTTACAGAGAGAGGTCTCATATACCCAACCCTTAGTTAATTAGTGATGAAGCTGGAATTCAAACCCAGTTTATGGGGTTCCAAGGCTCACAGTTATGTAAGTTGATGGAGTCATTATTTTTTTCCAGCCAAGGGCATTGTACAGTTATGTTGTAGGCCATCTAGATCTCATTGAATTTCCCCAAACTCAGCTTCCTCTTCCACCTAACATCACCAAATGTCACACTTCTTTCTCTCTCTCCTGAATTTGGAAGCCTTTTTAAAACCCCGTAATCACCTTCCTGGCAGCACAGGAGTTCAATATATTCAGTGGCCAGGTACTGAATTTGAAGGTGAAAGTCAAATTTTCCAATTCTGCTTCTTAAAAATACAAAGTTCTACAGCATCCCCTAAGAGAAGAAACTTGGTAGGTCACTTTTAAAATAGGGATAAAGAATGTTCTACCTCTGAGTGAATCCTTATAGAAATCTAGCAGTTTCTTCTCAACACCTTACTCTCCCAATCAAACTAGTTTTCCCTGACTCCCCTAAGTGTTGGCACTATTGCTTATTTATTACCTACAGCAATAGAGTTTGTCATCCAGTCTTATATCTGTGCCTAATTACATCTATTCCAAATGTAAAAAATCGAATTCAGACTTACCACAGTTGCCGGCCTCCCCTGAGTTCCGGCCAAACATTGAGAGTAAGAAGCATGAACAAAGCTGTCCACAGGAGCCCATGAGCCCTACTTGGCCTACCCCCTCAGTGCTGTGGTCCTGGACCAGGTGTCACTGCCACATGAAGAGCACAGTGATTAAATAATATGACTGAAACTCAGCATGGCACCCATTTCACATTCACCGTAGAACAATCGAAATTAATCATGTTCCAGCTCTAGAGTTGTAGAAGAAGAAAAAAGTATCCACTCTAAGTACAGCAAGAAAAACTATTATATTATGTTAACTATCCATTTTTTAACCTATTCCTGTGGTTGAATAAGGTTGGCCTCTCTCACGGTTAGAAAAATAGCCAAGAGAGATTAAGACATGACTTTGAGTGTTTCTTCTTGGGGGTTTGCTTTGGAGTGTTTCTAGCATTTAATTGTCCTCTAGGGCTCTAAAATAGATTATGTTTCTTGAAGCTGCACTGAATCTGGAATTCATTACATATTTTTTTGTTTTTTGGTTTGGTGGAAAATAATTTAACAACAGGTATTATTCAAAATTAAAACCATGTTTGCTAAGGCTGGAACACCAGAGAGAAGCAAAGGTGGACAATCGAGTAAAGCTATTCTGAATAAATACTACTTTAAAATCATGCAACTTTTCTTTCCCCTTGTAAGTATCTCTAAAACATTTCTTTTCCATCCTCTTACATATCTTGCTTGAAGAGACATAGCTGAGGTCAGATGAGTGATGTGATTTCTGGGAAAGTAAAGGAGACATCCAGTGTGGAACAAACACTGGATGGTAACCTTGGAGTGAGGCTCAGCAAAAGTTCCCAAAAACAAGATTTTGGGAGGAAAATGTTTGCTTTGCTTTTTAGTTTCCATAGAATATATGTGGCTAGACTAGAGAACAGTGACATAAGCTGAAACCACCTTAGGTTCTACTTTATCCTTAGCTTGGTGGAATAAAAATATTAAGTCACAAACGTAATTTCACAATAAGAGACAATCATTACATCACTCTTCTCCTAGAGTTGTCTTTTCATCAGCTCAAAACACATATTTAGAACATGAAAATAGCATATGCCATGAGCTGTGTTAATATAGAATTGCTAATATTAAAACACATGCCTAGTATTAGCAGTAGAATAAAGGTTTGTTTGTTTGCCTTAAATTTTCCTCTTGAAAATGTCCCAAAAGTGGCAAGAAGGATGAGATGATGAGTGTTAAGGTGAAATCCAAAATCTATCATTGACGAAACTAAATAAAATTGGTCTCTCTGAAACACATTATCAAGAGAAAGGCTGGCTGATTCAGGCGAGACCAAAGAGGAGTGAGAGGTGTGGCTGGGCAAGGACCCTCTTGGCAGAAGAGCCAGAAGATCGCAGTTGTTGAAAGAAAGCAACAAGTCCAAAACTTTCCTCCTAAGTATGGCAAGAATGGATGCACATGCTGGCAGTGGGAGCATCCTTGAACCTTTATAGCATAAGTTTCCGAGGAGCAGGGAAAGTAAGTATGAATGAGGAATCACCAAGTAAATCAAATAATACCAAAGCCACTCACCAAGGAGGGCAGGTGGAGGAAAAACACCACATACTAAGGAATTCTACAGCAGCTCATCCCAGCTGGGAAACAGCAAAGACTAAAGGAACTCACATGCCCAACCTGAAGTTATGAACAGAATTCCCCATAGTTTATGGCATGGACTTTGCTCCTTCCCTAAATAAATTTCACAAAATATTTATCCAAGAATACATAATGTAAATAAAATCTGAATAATTATAATATGATATTTATTGTCATGAATCTGATAGTAACATATATAGCTCATACTATGTGCCAGGCAAAATGCTATGCATTCTACATATATTATATTTAATCCTCAATATAACCCATAGGTTAAAAACTCCTATTGTCTTTATTTGACAGATGAGGGAACAGAAAGCCCATAGGGTTTAAATAACCTAGTGGAGTTAGGTAAATTCCTTGAGGTCATGTAACTAGAAGAGGGTAGTCTGAATTTGGATCCAAGCCATCTGGCCCCGGAGTCTACACTCTTAACCACTACATCAGCCAATGTCAAACTTTTGTGGCCTCAGGACATTGTTATGCATGAAACAATATTAAGAATATCAAATGACTTCTGTTTCTGTGGGCTGTATCTACCGATATTTATCATATTAGAGATAAAAAAACAAGTGATTTAAATACATTTATCAATTTATTTAAAATTAATAATAGACTCATTGATTTTTAGCATAAATATAAAATGTTAATAAAGTATAACTGTATTTTTCATCCCCCCAAAAAAATTAGTGAGAAGAGTGATACTATTTTACATGTTTAAATCTTTTAATGTCTGTCTTAATGGAAAAAAAGTTAGATTCTATATCTATTTCTGTTGTGATATGGTTTTGGTTGAAGTATATGAAGAAAATTTGACCTCACACAGATATGTAGTTGGAATAGTATTTTACTATAAGCTTATTCAAATAATTGTGGAAAAACTTCTTTAATATGACAAAACTTGAAAAGCAGTTTCCTAGAGGATGGTGTGTGGAATATAAATCCACAACAATGAGCTTCTCTTACTGTAGTACAGAAGATCCATTGGTCTACCTCACCCTTTGAATGAATCTTACTTGACTTTATAATATCATGAATTGCTCATTTGGTTCACCAGTTATGTAGATCTTTTAAATGTTGACATACTTTATTGTGTGATATTAAGAAATTATATTGTCAACATACCACTTAACTCATCATGAAGTCAGTAAGTGTTGGGAAGATGTCAAGCTCAGAATGGTAGATAAAGATTTTCCATAGTTGTAATTTTGACTTGCAAATTTGAATTTTATTATTGACAAGTGTTGTCAATTACCTTCCTTGATATGACAGGCTCACTTAATTCATTTTTGAGAAAATATCTGCAAAATTCCCAAATATGAATAACCTTAGTGATATGGTTTGGCTCTGTGTCCCTACTCAAATCTCATCTTGAATTGTAATCCCCACATGTTGAGGGAGGGACCCAGTAGGAAGTGATTGGATCATGGGAGCAGGTTCCCCCATGCTGATCTCATGATAGTGACTGAGTTCTCATGAGATCTGATGGTTTAAAAGTGTTTGGTAGTTCCCCTCTTGCTTTCTGTCTCTCTCCTGCCACCCTGTGAAGATGGTAGGCATCTTCCCCTTCACATTCTGCCATGATTGTAAGTTTCCTGAGACCTCCTCAGCCATGTAGAACTGTGAATCAATTAAACCTCTTTCTTCATTAATTAACCAGTCTCAATTATTTTTATAACAGCATGAAAAATGGACTAATAAAGAGAATTAGTACTGGGAGTTTGGGTCACTGCTATTAAAATGCCTGAACATGTGAAAGCAACTTTGGAACAGGGTAATGGGCAGAGGTTGAAACAGGTTGGAAGGCTTGGAAGAAGGCAGGAAGATGTGGGAAAGCTTGGAATTTCCTAGAGACTTGTTGAATGGTTTTGATCAAAGTGCTGATAGTGATATGGATAGTGAAGCACAGCACACAGTGCTGATAGTGATATGGATAGTGAAGCAGAGGTGGTATCAGATGGATGAGGAACTAATTGGGAACTGGAGTAAAGGTGACTCTTGCTATGCTTTAGCAAATAGACTGGCAGCATCTTTCCCCTTCCCTAAAGATCTGTAGAACATTAAACTTGAGTGAGATGATTTAGGGTATATGGTTTGGCTGTGCCCCACTCAAATCTCATCTTGAACTGTAACTCCCACAATTCCCACATGTCATGGAAGGAACCTGATAGGCGGTAATTGAATCATGGGGGCAGGTCTTTCCCATGCTGTTCTCGTGATAGTGAATAAGTCTCATGATATGGGATTTTCCCTGCACAACCTCTCTCTCCTTGACTGCTGCCATCCATGTAAGAAGTGACTTGCTTCTCCTTGCCTTCCACCATGATTGTGAGGCCTTCTCAGCCTTGTGGAACTGTAAATCCATTAAACCTCTTTTTCTTCCCAGCCTCAGGCATGTATTTATCAACAGTTTGAAAACAGACTAATACAAGGTATCTGGCAGAAGAAATCTTTAAGCAGCAAAGCATTCAGTATGTGACCTGGCTTTTTCTGAAAACATATAGTCATATATATTCACTAAGAGATGGTCTGAAATTGGAACTTATGTTTAAAAGGGAATTTGTAGTAGGACCACGTAGTAAGGAAAAAACAAACAAACATTTTCTGGGGAGGAATTTAAGCCACAGCTGCAGAAATTTCCATAAGTAACAAGGACATGAATGTTAATAGCCAAGACAATGGGGAAAATGTCTCCAGGGCACATCAGAGATCTTCATGGCAGCCCCTCCCATCACAGGCCTGCAGGCCTAGGAGGAGAAAATGGTTTCGTGGACCGGGCCCAGGGTCCCACTGCTCTGTTCAGCCTCAGGACATGGTGTCCTGTATCCCCACCATCCAGCGCCAGCTATGGCTAATAGGGGTCAAGGCACACCTTGGGCATTAGCTTCAGATGGTATAAGCTCCAAGCCTTGGTGGCTTCCATGTGGTTTGGGGCCTGTGGGTGCACAGAAGGCAAAAATTTAGATTTGGGAGCCTCTGCCTAGATTTCAGAGGGTGTATGGAAATGCCTGGATGTTCAAGCAGAAGTATGCTGCAGGGATGGAGCCCTAATGGAGAACCTCTACTAGGGCAATGCAAAGGGGAAATGTGGGATTAGTGCCCCCACAGAGAGTTCCCGCTGGAGTACTGCCTAATGGAACTGGGAGAAAAGGACCACCATTCTCCAGACCCCATAATGGTAGATCCACTAACAGTTTGCACCATGCATTTGGAAAAGCAGCCGGCATGCAATGCCAGTTTGTGAAAGCACCCCTGATGGCTGTACCCTGCAGAGCCACAGGGATGGAATTGTCTAAGGCCTTCGGAGCCCAACACTTATGTCAGCATGCCCGGGGTGTGAGACATGAAGTCAAAGGAAATCATTTCAGAGTTTTAAGATTTAATGATTGCCCCACTGGGTTTCAGATTTGCATAGGGCCTATATGCACTTTGTTCTGGCCAATTTTTCCCATTTGGAACCAGAGAATTCACCCAATGCCTGTCTCCATTGTATCTTGGAAGTAACTAACTTGTTTTTCATTTTACAGGTTCATAGGTAGAAGAGACTTCCTTTGTCTCAGATGAGATGTTGCACTTGAACTTTTGAGTTAATGCTGGAACAAGTTAAGACTTTGGGGGAATGTTGGGAAGGCATAATTGCATTTTGAAATGTGAACAGGACGTGAGATTTGGGAGGGGCCAGGGGCAGAATGATATTGTTTGGTTCTGCATGCCTAACCAAATCTCCTCTTGAATTGTAATCTCCACATCTCAAAGGAGAGACTTGATGGGAGGTGATTGAATCATGGGGCAGCTTCCCCATGCTGTTCTCATGATAGCAAGTGATTTCTCGCAAGATTTGATGGTTTAAAAGTGTTTAGCAGTTCCCCCCTCATTCTCTCTCTTTCCTGCCACCTCGTGAAGAAGGTGCCTGCCTCCCCTTCTCCTTCCACCAAATTGTAAGTTTCCTGAGGCTTCCTCAGCCATGAGGAATAGTGACTCAATAAAATATCTTTCCTTTAAGTAACTCAGTCTCAGTTCTTTATAGCAGTGTGAAAATGGACTAATATACTCAGTTTCGCCATCAGTTATTTCAATGTAAAAATGATATTCCATTAATAAGGAGCTTATTTTCTTTGAGATGACCATTATATTTTCATATTCAGCAGATGTGCCTTATGTGTAATTCCCATTTCATTATGCAGAGGATTGTAAAGCTATGTACTCAAAGAACAAAATTTAATAAAAATTAACCATAATTTCTGCTTTATTAAGAACATCTAGCCAGGTGCGCTGGTGCATGCTGGTAGTCCTAAGTACTTGGGAGGCTGAGCTGGGAGGATTGGTTGTGACCAGGAGGTTGAGGCTTCAATGAGCTGTGATCATGCCACTGCACTCCAGCCTGGGTGACAGAGCAAGGGCCCTGTCTCAAAAAAAATTATATATATACACACACATATACATATCTTATGGAAAACTAAAACTGGGAAGTTTTTGAAACTGTGAGCTTGTGGCTGTGAAGGCTTCAATGACTACTAGTACATTGTGGTGATATTTCCTAAATTCATGCTAAGACATAAGCAATTATACTCACCATTGCTTTTGCAACATCAGCACCAACACAAAAACAGCAAAAGATAAAAAAGTTTCAGCATTACTATCAAAATAGTTTTGACCTTGCAGATCTCCTAAAAATTTTCTCAGGAAACACCAGTATTCTGCAAACCACATTTTAAGAACCATAGAGAGAAACATGTGGTTAAGAAACCACACTTTAAGAAACACATTGTACTCAGTATAAAATTAAAAATGATTAAGTATAGCATATATACAAAGATATGGCAAAAGAAAAACAAAGTCTTGTGAATTGAATTTTGTGACCCCCACAACTCATATATTGAAGCCCTAACACCTAATGTAGTAGCATTTGAAGATGGGGCTTTTGGCAGGTAATTGGATTTAGATGAGATCATGAAAGCAGCAACCTTAGGAGATTAGTGCCTTTATAAGAAGAGACACCAGAGAGCTTTCTCTTTCAGCCATATCAGGACACAGTGAGAAGGTAATAATCCATAAGCCAGGAAAAGAGCCTTCACCAGAACCTGACCATGCTGGTGTCCTGATCTCAAACTTCTAGCCTCCAGCATCATGAAAAAGTAAATGTCTGTTGTTGAAGCCACCCAGTCTGTTACACTCGAGACACAATTTACCCTGAGGAGAAATTTCTCTCCAGCTGTAAACCTGTGACACAAGACAAGCACAAGTTATATGCTTCCAAAATATAATAATGGGCAGACATAGAATATAAATATTCCTATTCCAAAAGGGAGAGATGAGAAAAAAAATGGGTAATTGATCCCAAGCAGGGTCCAAAACCTTTCAAGGCAAATTCCATTATATCTTTATGTTTGAAAATAATCTTCTTTGGCTTGATGCCCTGCCTTCTGGATGTGTTGGGGTGACAGTTCCACTCCTGAGGCTCTGCCAAGTTGTAAGGTTATACCTGCAAGGCCTGCTGGGTAAGGGTCTTTTTGCATCCAAGGCTCTTCTGGGCATAGTCATGCTCTCAAATCTCTTCTGGGCAGGAGTTGTGTACCCCAGGATCTTTCAGGCAGACCTGCCTCCACAGATTTGAATAGAAGATTTCTAATCTGTTGAAACCAAGATGGTGGCTATGATGGTCTCTGAATTTCCTTTGGTCTACTTTTCTGTCTTCTTGAAAAATAGCACATGTTCATAGCCAAGTAGCTCTATCATCCCATCTTGTCCAATCCAAGAAGTCTGACAGCCTTCCTTCATTCACCCCCTTTTCTGTTATCTTTAGTGGCAGCTGGTAGTGTTTCTGCTGGCAAAATGTAATCTCTATTCTAAGCCACTGCTGATATGGCTGATTAGATCCATGGTTCCTACCCACACTAATCATCTTGAATGGTTATTCAGCCACACCCTTTATATTCTCTTCAGAAAAAGCTTTCTCATTTTTTGCAACACAGGCAGGCTGAGAATTTTCCAAATCTTCCAGTTCTGAACCATTTTTGCTTAATAATTCCTTCTTTAATTTATTTCTCTATTTTGCATTCTACTATAAACAGCCAGGAGGAACCAAGCCACTCCTTCAACACTGTGCTTGGAAATACCCTCAGCTAAATACTCAATTTTATTGCTTATAAGTTATAATTCCACAAAACCCCAGTACATAAATGCCACTTAGCCAAGTTCTTTGCCATTTCATAACAAAGATTACCTTTTCTACACTGCGCAATAAACTCTTCCTCATTCCCATCAGACATCACTAGAACATCCTTCAACATCCATATTTATATCACCACACTTTTCATGATTACTTACATAGTCTCTAAGATGAAAACTTTCTCACCAGCTCTCCTCTTTTCTTTCTGAGCCATCACTAGAATCACTATTAACATTTATATTTCTGACATGCACCTCAAAACTCTCTCAGACTTTACCCATTACCCAGTTCTAAAGCCTCTTCCATATTTTCAGCTGTTTGTTACAACAACATCCCACTTTTTGTACCAAAATTTGCCCTACTTAGCTTGAGCTGTCATAATGAAATATCACAGCCTGAATGGTTTAAACAGTAGAAATTTATTTCTCATAGTTCTGGAGGCTTCTTGGGAAGTCTGAGGTCAAGGTGCTGGCCAATTTTGTTCCTAATAAGGAATCTCTTCCTGGTATGCTCATGGCTTCCTTCTCACTGGGTCCTGATATTGCAGAGAGAGGAAGAAATCAAGCTCTCTGGTGTCTCCTCTTACAAGGGCACTAATCCCATCATGAGGTCCCTAATATCATTATTTCATCTAAACCTAATCATCTCCCAAAGACCCTAACTTTGGGAGTTAGAGCTTCAACCTACAAATTTTGAAGGGGGGACATAATTTATTTTATAGTACCTTATCACACACACACAAATATAAAACCAAAAGAAATAGAAAAAACTTTTTCATTGGTGTAGCATATATATACACATATATATATACACATTATGTATTTATACACACACACACGTTATATTTATATATGGTAGCACTTCAAATTAGAAGGTGAGAACTGTGTAAAGGATGATGGGCTCTTCCCTGAGTGGCTTGAAGTGATCTGTGAAAATGGTCCACTATTCGCTTAACCAAGAAAATCCCACAAAATCATGCAAATCAAGAGGTTCAAATCTTCGTGTTCACTCTAAGAACACCCATGAAACTGCCCATACCACCAAGGGTATGCATATACTAAAAGCCATCAAGTATCTGAAAGATGTCACTGTATAGAAACAGTCTGTACTATTCCAGTGTTACAATGGTGGAGTTGGGAGGTGTGCCCAAGCCAAACACTGGGGCTAGACACACAGTCAGTGGCCCAAAAAGAATGCTGAATTTTTGCTGCACATGCTTAACAATGAGGAAAATAAGTCTGAACCTAGGGGTTTCAATGTAGATCCTTTGGCCATTGAGCATATCCAGGTGAACAAAGCTCCCAAGATGCCCTGCCAGACTTACAAAGCTCATGGTTGGATTAACCCATCCAGGAGCTCCCCTTGCCACATGGAGATGATCTTTCCTGAAAATAAACAAAATCAGAAGAGAAAGATATTCCAGAGGAAACTGAAGAAACCAATATGTAAGGCACAGAAATACATTCAGAATGAAAGAAATGCAATTAAAAGTTAATAAATAAATAAATAATGATGAGTCAACTATTAGCCATATAGAAAAAAATTAGATGGACTACTACCTCATAATTTACACAAAAATGAAATCTAACGTAAAGGAGATTGTTATATACAAGAAAGTAGTATGAAAATACAGAGCTGGGGGAAATTGTTTCTTAACTTTTGGTTCAGGATGACTCTTCAGGAAAAAAGTCAAGGAAGAGGCATCGCCTTTGGAGAATGGTAACTCTCCAATCTCCAGCCAGTGCTCCCCATTGACTGAAGCCAGGTGACGTGGATGACAAGCGAGCATGTGCGTGCAGTCCTTCATTACAGAAAAGGCTGGAGAGTTGATCCAGAGGGAAAAACGGAAAGTATCTAGCCCATTTAGTGAGACGGGTTCCACTGAGTCTTCCCCAAATGTATGTTTAAGTCTTAAACCCCGGTACTTCAGAATGTGTCCTTATGTGGAATAGGGTTGTTGCAGATTTAATTAGGTAAGATGAAGTCATATTGAAATAGAAGGAGCCCCCAATCCAGTGTGACCTGTGTCCTTATTATATAAATAACAAATTTGGAAAGAGGCACACACAGAGGGGGAATGCCATGGAAAGACTGGAGTAATGTTGCCAGAAGCCAAAGAACAACACGGATTGCTAGCAAACCAGCAGGAGCTAGGAGGAAGGCATGGATTCACCCTCACAACTCCCGTCCTCCAAAAAAAAAAAAAAAAAAAGGAAAACCCTGCCAGCATCTTGATTTATGACGTCTAACCCCCAGAATTGTAAGACAATGAATTCCTGTTGTGTGAACCACCCAATTTGTAGTTCTTTCTTATGGCATCCCTATCAAAATAATATACATAGTCATCACAATAATGAGAGATTGGAAATAGTGTGTTTATCTACCTATGTCTTTATCTACCTTCTGAGTTATATACGGTATTTATGCAGGTGGAGAAGAGGAGAGCCAGGATTTGTGAAGCTTAAGCCTGCGCAATTTTAGGTGATCAGTTGAATTTAAAGGAACACAGAAATTTCATAGTTTTGCAAAGTTTACAAAAACTCATGACACAGTGAACACATTATTAGCCTTGTCCCATGACCATGTGCAAAAGAGGGTCCTGAAGCTTAAGGCTCATTATCTCCTGTATATAGTTCCAATAAATAGTAAATAAAATAAATAATGATATAACATAAAACTTAATGGCAGAACAAAGACGCAACAGTTTCTCATACACATGAATTTAAATCAACTATGCTTTCATGTTAAAATGGGCCTTTATATTGGATAATAAAATTAAAAATGCATATAAACAAATAAATAACTAAAAGAAGACAAAATTTCAAAGGCCTGCCAGGTTGGACAACTGAGTTAGCTAGCTTTGCCATTTCCCCATCTCCCTAACCATAAAAACCACCCCATGGGAACAAACACAACATGCCGGTTTTCATTTCTCTGTAGTGAGTGCCCATCATTTTCTCATTTTTTTGACTGCATTTTATTAATTTTCAAATGAAAACAAGGAAACATTAAAAGATTGGCTCAGCCATTAGCCATCTCAATATAGTTGAGGTTTGGTCCTTCTAATTGAAACCAAACTTTCGGTTTCCTGGAAAATGTCAGAAATTGGCAGCTAAATACTATCAGAAGACTGTTCATTTCTCAGGGCCTGTTATCTGTCCATCACGAGGAGGAACTAGAAATCTGTCAGATCAAATGGTTTCATTTTTGAGTACTGAGGTCCTAAGGACATCCTCAGCCTCACAGAGTTCAGAAGATGACCCCAGCCAGAGAATAGGTGTTTGTTTTCTATGATTGTTTATGATTTACATGATTGTTTATAATTTTCCAGTTCTTTTGAATGCTTGTATATTTTCCTATTCTTTTTAAACTTGAATATACTTCTAAGAAATGAAATTTTAATGCCTTGAGTCTGTGTGGGACACTGGTTTTCTTTCCAAATGAGCTAAACATTACCGAGGAGAGGTGTAGGAATGGAGTTGTAAAGATGAGGTAGGAAAAAGTACTATTGAAAACAAACCTTTACTCTTGAAACTTGCAAATCCATTATGTAGAATAAGATATTCAATTGAGCATCCTTCCCCTCCCCCGACCCCCAAAAAGGAAAAAACTCTGGTCATACTAAACCACTGGGATTGTCATTTACATGGTAGTTCATTCAGAATTAAAACCATGAAGTCAATATGACACTATGTCTTAAGAATAATTTATCTTGAGTATTCTATATGCCAGAGCTCCTGTCTTATATGAAGCATTCAAATTTTAGCATTTGTCAGAATCACCTAGAGAGCTTCTTATAGCACAGATTGGTCTGCCCCATCTCCACATTTTCTGAGTCAGTAGGTTTAAGGAGAGATCCTGATATCTGTGTTTCTCACAAGTTGCCAAGTGGTGATGCTGCGGATGATCTAGGTACCACACTTTGAGAACTAGTGTTACAGGCATTTTGTTGGGTTCAGACTACCAGAGTTATATTTGGATGGGAGACAAGATACTGGATACTCAAAGGGTGGACCTCATAGATCTGAGAATATAGGAAGATAATCAGTTGATTTAAAGATGTGTGAACATTCTAAATCATTGTGAAGGGTTTATGGAAAGTGAAAATTCACAAATGAATGAAGCTTGGAAAGACAGAGATGAATGTAACATCTGTTGAAAGGAATGGGGTGAAGAGTCTAGAGTGTCTCTGGAAACTTGGCTATCTCTGTTCTAACACTCATCAAAAATTTTTACACATTTTTGTAAGATTATTTGATTAACCTGACCCTCTATTACATTCCCTCATGAAGAAATGAAGAGTAACTTCTTACTCATGACGGACTACCTGTCACAGAGTTGGATAAACAAGTGCGTCTCCAAATACTTGTTGAATTAACGAAGTAGTGAAAAATGCATGAATGAACACATGAATAGCTCTAGCAATTGTGGGGGAAGGTGCTGTAGCCAGAGGCTGGAAAAGACTACATGAAGATGAGCTGTTAGTAGATGACTGCGCAGTAAAAACAATCTTGACCATGAGGGCTGGTAGGCTGCAGGTTTGAAGAAGGGCTTATGGTATATTCTGTCCTTAGGGATAAAGAGGGGTGGGTATCAGGGTGGTGTGAAAACCAGAACTGATGCCCAGATCTTGGAGGAGGATGTGAGGGCACCTAGGTCTATCTGAAGCTATGGATAGGGCTCTCACATCGTGGGTACCAGTCTTGTCCAGAGAGTCACAGTGTACTCTGGAGCTTCAGAAACTCAACAGTCTTGCAGAGGGCAAAAGAAGACTGATCTCATAATTGGCTAGGTTTCCCTAGTTTGCCTGAATTCATGTGATGAAAAAGAAAAATACAGGAAAAAAAAAGATAAAAGAAAATGAAAGTGGGTAGAAGACAATATCTGTTTTCTGAAATTCCTGAAACAGTATTTTGAGGATGAAAATAAAATTGAGCTCCATTTTTAAGGGTTTAGGAAATGTCTCTCTCGACCAAATCGCTTTTGTTTTGTTCTGTTTCATTTTCTTTTTTAATATAATGGACTTCATTCCACTATCTTGCTTGTTATCGGAATAATATGTGAAGATTCTTTAAAAATTTTTTCCAATTGCTGTCTCACATAGATGAAAGTTTCCAGGTGGCCTTTCTTTCTCTCTCTCTCTCTCTCTTTCTTTCTCTCTCTCTCTCTCTCTCTTTCTTTCTTTCTTTCGTTCGTTCGTTCGTTCGTTCTTTCTTTCTTTCTTTTCTTTCTCTCTTTCTCTCTTTCTTTTTCTTTCTTTCTTTCTTCTTTCTTTCTTTCTTTCCTTTTTTTTATTATTACACTTTAAGTTTTAGGGTACATGCGCACAACGTGCAGGTTTGTTACATATGTATACATGTGCCATGTTGGTGTGCTGCACCCATTAATCTGTCATTTACATTAGGTGTATCTCCTAATCTCCTAATGCTATCCCTCCCCTCTTCCCCCTCCCCACAATAGGACCCGGTGTGTGATGTTCCCCTTCCTGTGTCCAAGTGATCTCATTGTTCAATTCCCAACTATGAGTGAGAACATGTGGTATTTGGTTTTCTGTTCTTGAGATAGTTTGCTGAGAATGATGTTTTCCAGCTGCATTCATGTCCCTACAAAGGACTCGAACTCATCCTTTTTTATGGCTGCATAGTATTCCATGGTGTATATGTGCCACATTTTCTTAATCCAGTCTATCACTGATGGACATTTGGGTTGGTTCCAAGTCTTTGCTATTGTGAATAGTGCCACAATAAACATACGTGTGCATGTGTCTTTATAGCAGCATGACTTATAATCCTTTGGGCATATCCCCAATAATGGGATGGCTGGGTCAAATGGTATTTCTAGTTCTAGATCCTTGAGGAATTGCCACACTGTCTTCCACAATGATTGAACTAGTTTACAGTCCAACTGGCAGTGTAAAAGCGTTCCTATTTCTCCACATCCTCTCCAGCACCTGTTGTTTCTTTCTTTTCTTTCTTTCTTTCTTTCTCTTTCTTTCTTTCTTTCTTTCTTTCTTTCTTTCTTTCTTTCTTTCTTTCTCTTTCTCTCTTTCTTTCTCTCTCTCTTTCTCTCTCTCTCTCTCTTTCTTTCTTTCTTTCTTTCTTTCTTTCTTTCTTTCTTTCTTTCTTTCTTTCTCTTTCTCTCTTTCTTTCTCTCTCTCTTTCTCTCTCTCTCTCTCTTTCTTTCTTTCTTTCTTTCTTTCTTTCTTTCTTTCTTTCTTTCTTTCTTTCTCTTTCTCTCTTTCTTTCTCTCTCTCTTTCTCTCTCTCTCTCTCTCTCTTTCTTTCTTTCTTTCTTTCTTTCTTTCTCTCTTTCCTTTCTTTCTTTCTTTCTTCTTTCTTTTTTTCCTTTCTTTACATTCACTGCTAGGACACCCAGAACCACATCTAGGAAAGTGTTCCAAAAATTTTTGGTATTGATCCTATCCATCGACTTTCCCTCTCCCTTATTTATTCATAAATTGTGTATGTGGTATAATGTGTACTTCAGTAAATTACTCCTAATCCTTTTGGAAAATGAGTAGTATGTAAAAGATATAAAAGGTAAAGTCCACTTTGCACAGACAGTTGTCTCTAAATTAAGTCTGTATGGACTCTGGAGACAGGCTGCATGTATTCAAGTCTGAACCTTACTACGCAGGATCTGTGAGACCTTGTGTATGACTTTCAAGTTTTCTATATGTCAGTTTTCCCATCTGTGAAATGGGAATAAATAATAGTTTTTCCCATAAGGTCACTGTGAGGATTAAATTACTTGCTATATGTGTGTCTAGCATATAGTAAGTTTATTTACACCACTGATTATTAATGCTGAGCTTTCATATCACACTTGGAAATGATGTCCAAGGCATCATGCAGTATGAGAAGAGCAGACGGTTTGTTGATAAGAACAAAAATTCTACAATTCAAAGGGATTTTTAGACATTATCTAGCACAGCCCTGTTCTTTTACGTCTGGGAAATAAAAGCCTGAGGTCCCTGAAGGTTAAGTGGTTTTCCCAGGTCACCTGCTCCTAGGTGGCAAGGCATATGAGTGACTGGCTCCAGGTATATAAGCAGCAGACTTGCTGTAGGAAAAGCAGGCAAGTAGCCTAATAGAAAGAGGGCTGGATTCTAGACCTGATACTGGTGTGTGGACAGGGTCAGGTCTGGAATCCAGCACTCTTGCTGATTGTGGGCAAATCACTGCCCTTCTCCAGGTCTCCATCTTGGGAAAAAAAGCATTAAACAATTTTCTAAGGCTTTTCCCAGTTCTCTCAGTTTATAACTCTAGTCATTACTGTTCTCTTTGGGCACATGCTTAGAACTGAACTGGAAACATTTGCAATATGATAGAAACAAGCTTCATAAGGTCAGAATAGAACATTTAACGTTTCCCACATCCAGACCTTCATCTTCCTCGGAGCTCTTGCCCCATCTTTCCAATACAGAAGTTTCTTTGAAGTCCTTCTGACTGGGTTGATTAAGGAATCAGTTGCTCTAACTCCCCACCACCTACTTTGATCTCCACACAGCCCAGATAGTTTCAAACAAGATGAAATCGCTATTCCTCAGTACCCAGACATGCTTGAAAGCAGCCAGCAAAGTGTGCCAACCACCAGCTGAGCCACTGCTGCTTAGTAAAACCAGTGGTGAGCTTCAGGATGGTGGTCTGTGGCCACAGTCATCACTACTATAAAGCCAAGTTGTTGATTCTTTCAGAACATATTTATTGGTCCCTTCTAAGTGGCAGACATTGAGTTAGACACTTAGGGAACTTAAAATCTAGCAGGGAATGGACAACCATTATTCAAAAACTCATGTCAATAAGAACGCAATTACAACTGTGATAAGTGCATAGAAAATGCTCACAGCGACATGCAAGCAGTATATAGTGAGGACTTTTTGATCCCTCCTCTAGAGGCTAAAGCACTATTGCTTATGCCATAGTGACTGGGTTTAAGACTGGGGAACTGGTGCCAGGAAGTTGGAACTGCTCCAGGCAGAGGGAACAACATGTGTGAAGGCTATTGGTGTGAGTATATGAGGAACTAGGAGATGACCAGGACACTGAGGCACAGAGAATGACATAGACATTGGGTCAAGCTCATCACAGGTTTACTTAAGGATAACTCTAAGAAACAGAGTTTTTTCAGTCTTATTAAGCCTCAACGCTCTGCTTATCCCTCTTCCCGCATTTTATCCAGCACATGGAAACAGGCACATGGTCTTGGTTCAGTTCCTCTTACTTTGAAATGCATGAAGTCATAGCCAGAAAATATAACCAAAGCCTATTCATAATGACTCTTTCCAAATGCTCTTCCATTTTCTACTAAAAAACTACTTTGTTGACGCAATTACTATCATCATTAACCTAAGATAACATAATCATACTGACATGCATTTCCAAAAATTGTTTTTTTCCAGATGGTATATTTTCCAGTATAAATGGCTCTGTATATTACCTGCTGTTAGTGAATATCTCATACCATATTGTGTCTTCTGGAAAGAATTTTCACCAGGGAAACCAATATTGTGTTTCTATTTTTTTTTCAAAAATCAAAGAGCAACAGAAGTCTTAAAAGAAGCATTTATGCATAATTTGCATATATATAATGTTCATATATATAATTTTCATGTATTTCTTATATATACATATGAAAAGCATTCCATATTCATTAGCATATGAGGAGAACTTTGGAAGCAACAATCATTCCCTAATCACAACAGCATGAGAAGGTCGCTGTTGACATGAGATATATTAGGACTAACACTTCCTTTTCTCTCTGTTATGAATGTGTTTTCTTAGATGATGAAATGAAGTTACAGGAGAGAATGCCAAAAAATAAAACCAAAATTGTTATATCTCCCCGTGGAATAACAATCTGATTGTAAATTGTAACATCTTCTTTCAAAGTTGGGAAACCAAAGATAAAATAATAAAGAGAAGATAATACAAAAGAACAGAAGTGTACTCTCAGGATGATTTTCACAAAATACTGATATTAGACAGACATAATGGGTCCTGAGTTTTAAAAACTGAACAATAATTATGATACAATGGCCTACATTTTTACTGATGTTATGAAAATTAGTGTTATACCATTTATTAAACGGTACATTTGATTAAATGGCAGTGCATGAAATAACGTATTTGTAATAATGAAATGGCTTGGGAAACCATCAAAGATCCAATTGTCTCATTTGACTATGCTCAGTATAGTTTCAGTACTTTCTTTTGTTTTCATATATTCCAATTATTTGAAGAGTGTCTCTAGAAAGGGTGTATGTTAGCTCTGTAACCCTGGAGTTATTGATTCTTGATGGCTTCTGTATTTCCAGTCCTAACGTTGCTGGATAAGAAATTAACATGTTAAGAAAAAATAAAAAGAATGATGTGTCTAAGACACTCATACTTCCAGTAATTTAGAGATCATCTCTTGTTTCATCATAGAAGGTGCCCCCCATGCAAAGAATTGGAAGGAGTATCTTGAGTCTCAGTCTAGCTTTGTGTAAAGTAGAAGAAGTCAGTCTCTCTGGATCTCGATATTGATATCTGAAAAATGTTTTAATAATACCTGCTGTTTAAATAAATAATATGTAAAAATGCCCAAGTCATAACCTGACTTGTTAGCTCTTCTCTTCCTTATTGGAGGAAAGAAATCCTTGAAGCAGGCTCCCAATGGTAACTTATTTTACCAATAAGAAAGGTGCTGGCCTGACAAGAGTGACTTAGAAGAGAGACTGCAGAAACATTTTTGTGACTTACCTGAGCTAAGCGTGCCTTGCACCAGACACCAGCCAAGGGCCTTTACTCACCTGAAAGGCTGGAAAAGATGTCAAACTAAGGGTTCAGACAGCCTCAATAGGGTGGTGACATTTAGTGAAAGGATTAACATCTCTACACTTAATTGCCTTCAACTATAAAATAAAGATAACGATAGCTCTCTCTGTATATGGTTTTTGTGAGGTATAAAATTAGGGAATGACAGTAAAAAGCTGAAAGTGTAATACATGGTAAGTACTCAATAAATGCTCACTTCTCTTTTTATCTCATTTAAATCTTACATGACTTAGGCTCAACATTTAGATTGCGAGACGTGCACAGAGGAAAAGAAGGACTGAAATGTATTTTCTGATTAGACAGTGGGTGCCTAGGAAGGGATCAGAAAGAATCGCTGGAATGGTCCATGGGAAATTTAGCATTTTGACTTCCTGCGAAGGGGCTCTGATGGGAACGAGCCACTCTGGGGTATGTCTTGCGGCACAAGCACTGGGGGTGAAATATTCCTTGTGGCTGGCTCACCAACAGCTGGCCAGGGAGGAGGCACTATGTCCTCTAAATCTGAGCTGAACTTCAATCTGTTGGAAAAGTTTGAGGCCCGACCTAGAAGTCCAAAAGGCCATGTGAAAAAAGCTAATCAGGATGGGAATAGCTCTGGAGTGTCTGTGGGACATGTAGGCACATCACAGGCTTTGGGATCAAGTGTGCTGAGTTCAGACTTAGCTCTGTTTCCAAGTTGTGGTGGGCTTCCGCCAACTTCCTTAGGCTTTTGCAACATCAACTCTTTACCCATAATGAGTGAATGATAATTCCTACTGTCATAAGGTTCTCTCATCTTAAATGAGATGATGTATTTTGGGTGTCACAACCTTGTATATATGTTCCAAACTATTAGCTCTTATTATTTTGATCCCCTTGAAACTCTCTTCTCTCTTTAACCCTCATCCCTAGCCCCTACCCATGGAGGAGCCTAATGGACCAGGTAGTACATAGTGCTGAGCCGGAATGACTGTTATTCACAATCTTGTATCTAATTTTCTCTCCAGGAACATATACATGGAGGACCTATAGAAGTATTTTCTTGATTTCTTTTTCTAGTATATTCTGAGTTTATAAAAAAAACCTGGAACATATTACTCCAAATCCCATGTCCTAAATGCTTAAATAACTCCTGAAATAGCCTCCATTGGATACTCGATATATTATACTGTCAGTTGGATTTGCCTAGAAACAAAGAGACAAATTTTAGCACTACCAAAATTATTAGGTTGAAGGGAATTGCAAAGCTTGTTATTTTTTCAGAGAAAAGGAGAAATAAAAGTTTTCCGAGTCCTCTGACAGGAACCCATTTTGGCAAAATAAATAAATAAATAAATAAATAAAGAGGTAATTTATAAAAGGATTCTTTAATCATAATATAACAAAATCTGACCTTTAGAAAAGAAATTAAATAATCGGTCTGAAAAATAATTTTTAGTAATAAATTCTCCCAGCTGCACAGAAGTTCTTTGGTTGCAGGCCAATTGAATGCTGGTATGGGCTTATCTTAAACAAAGTGGCATTGAAGCAGCTTTTTAAATGCTGACAAAAGATGTTCCTCCACAGTGAGGCAGAGAAATAGGATTCCCTCAGTGTGTTGCAGAGGGAGACGTAACCGCATGACCTGGGTCTGCAAACGCAGCGTTGCACCACAGTCCCAGCATTATTGGCAAATCCCAGATTCTGGCCTTCAAAGTCTTCTTCTCTTTGTGATGTGGAGATTTTAGCTGGATCATCACAATGAGATGCCTGAAAAACACCAATTCCCCAAGGAAACAAGGGACACCATGAGAGGGACTGTGGCATTGGCTTAGACCAGAGTTGGCCCCGTCTGGGAAACTTGACCTCAAAAGAGTTGGCTAATGTCATTACACAGAGAAAACGGCCATCCTGCCGACTTGAAACCTTCTTATTTCCTTCATGCTCAAACTGCTTCCCCCTCATAACCTCATTTTCTTCAGCCGACAACCCAAGCCAGTGGTTGGCAGACACCAATGCAATAAACAGAAGCAGCTATGATAGAGAAATGAAAGAAGACAACAGGCAAGTTCGGGGGAATTTCATCTTCTTGTAATGTGGGTGTATTGAGATCCATGCTAATTTTATTTCACGAAAATTTTTTCAAAATTAAGTAATAATAGGCTTCAAAGAAACTGTCTGCTCTGTCCTTGATAACCCAACCACAACCCTGGCTGGCCAGGAGAAACCAAACCCAGACACTGAGGGCTCCCAAAAGGGGCGGAGTGGGGATTGGGGAATCAAACAACCTGGAGAGAAGCCTGAGGTGCCCCTCTAAGCTTTGAGCCCTGAAGCAAGACTCAGCATTAATACCTGCCTTATTGTAATGGGGCAAATTGTGTTCCCAGCCACCCGGATTCATATGATGAAGCCTCAGCCTTAGTATCTCAGAATGTGGCCTTATTTGGGAATAGTGTCATTGCAGATATAATTAGTTAAGATCAACTCCTAATCCAATATAACTGGTGTCCTTATAAAACAGGACAATTTGGAGACAGACAGACAGATGCAGACACAGACACGCACACAGAGGAGAACATGACGTGAGGATGAAGCCAGAGACTGGAGTGATACACCAGAAGCCAAATGCAATCAAAGATGGCCAGCATGCTCTGGAAGCTAGGAGACAGGCATGGAACAGGTGCTCCCTCACAGCCTCAGAAAGAATCAACTTTGCCAGCACCTTGATCTCAGCCTTCTGGCCCTCAGAACTGGAAGACAATACATTTCTGTTCTTTATTTTTATTTTTTTATTTTTCATGTATTTATATTTTGAGATATAGTCTTGCTGTGTTGCCCAGGCTGGAGGGCAGTGGCACAATCTCAGCTCACTGCAACCTCTGCCTCCCGGTTCAAGCGATCTTCCCACCTGTTTCCCAAGTAGCTGGGACCACAGGCATGTACCACCACGTCTGGCTAACTTATTTCTGTTTTTTAAGCCATACATTTAATGGTACTTCGGTACAGCAGTGCCAAAAAACTAATACACTTACATACCCGCAGGAGTTGTTCATGTTTAACACTTTATTCATTAAACAATCATTTATGAGTCCCTCTTAAGTGTCAGCCACCGGGATGGGTTCTGTGAAGGAGGGAGGATCAGGCTGTGGTTCTCACCCTCTCAGGCTATGCAGCTCAATACAATAACCACTGGTCATATGTGGCTACAGAGCATTTGTGCTATACAGTATAAATGTATCCTCAATTTCACACAATACAAGAAGAATAAAATATCAGGTAAGTAAATTTTATATTGATCATGTGTTGAATGGCGATTTTTTAAACATATTGGGTTAAATAAAGTCTGCTATTAAGATGAACCTCATCTATTTCTTTTTAACTGTTTAATCAGGCTGCTAGAAATTACACATGTGGTTGGCAACATAGAGCTATTGGACAGCAGTGCCCTGGGAGCTCTCGGACTGGGAATCAGAGTTTTACATGGAGGCGGTGGTGGGCGTGTCTTCACACGACTGGAAGGAGGAGCTGAATAAGCAAAAGTGGGTTCGTTATGTGATGTAGGAGCAGGGCATGCCAAGGTGAGTCCAGCCCTTCGGACAAATTGAAAAGTGCTCTTCAAAGATCATGGATACCTGATCTGACAGGTATCCATGGAGGTGTAAAAGAAGAAAATGAAAACCCCAACACAGGCGGCATTGACTGAACACTCACAAGGCACCAAGTCCTAGGCTAAATGCTTCTTATATAATCACTCCTGTAATTCTCATTGCAGCTCTGTGATTTAGGCATCATTTCCCCCATTTTACAGATGAGAAAACTGAGGCCCAAGTTGTTAAGTTCTTTGCCCAGAGCAACGTAGGCCCAAGGTTTGAACCTGAACCTGGAATTTCAGGTGAGAGGCAGCTCGTGAATGTTTTTTTATAAGCAGGTTGCAGTGGCTCAAGCCTGTAATCCCAGCACTTCAGAAGGCCAAGGTGGGAGGATCACATGAGCTCAGGAGTACGAGACCAACCTGCACAACATAGTGATATCCCGTCTCAAAAAAAAATTATTCATTACGATAAAATATAAAATTAGGGAAGGGAAGCAAGCAGGGAGGGGGGGTAAAATGTTAATTAGTTTCTCTTGCAGACAAGAAGAAGACAAGGAAGGAATTTTTTTTTTTTTTTTGAGACGGAGTTTCACTCTTGTTTCTGAGGCTGGAGTGCAATGGTGCAACCTCGGCTCACAGCAACCTCCATCTCCCAGGTTCAAGCAATTCTTTTAGCTGGGATGACAGGTGCCCGCCACCATGGCTTGGCTAATTTTTTATTTTTAGTAGAGATGGGGTTTCTCCATGATGGTCAGGCTGGTCTCGAACTCCTGACCTCAGGTGATCCGCCAGCCTCGGTCTCCCAAAGTGCTGGGATTACAGGTGTGAGCCACCGCGCTCTGCTGCCATGAAGGGTTTTAAGCGAAAGTCTGAGTTAATCACATTCGGGTTTTAGAACAACAGGATCCATGGAGGCTGAGAAGAATGGTGGGGCTAGAGGCTGTGTGTTCAGATTCCTTGCCCAGAAATAGAAGAATAAACCAGACAGATCCCTGTTACTACGGACTTTGAAGGATATAGTGCCCTCAGGGGGCATTTTCCAGAGAAAAGACACATGTCACACATCCAGAAGATCTGAGAGCACAGAGCTGGTTCCACTGAAACTAAATTGTGGGTAATGCTGGGTAGGCCCTTTCCTTCCTTCTTCGGGAGTTCTGTTGTTTGGCATCAGGCCGTCCCTGCCACGACACTTACGGGGCTGGGAAAGCGTGGTCGCTGGAAGGGCTGAGACAGTAGAAGAAATCAATGAGACATCTGCCCAGGATCCCACCTTGAGAAATGAGTGTGATGCCAGGTTTTACCTTCAGGTTTCAGGGCTTTCTGGCATGGACTTTAGAAAGCTCATCCCTGGGTTTCCCCAGAAGGGATTTTATCTGTTTTTCTGAGGCGCCTGATGTGTGGGTTGTGTCACAGTTTCTCTCAAGAGTTACAGAGAAGAAATATCACTAACGAAACAATGATTTTGATTCTTTAAAAAGCAATTTTCATACAATAGCATTAAGGATGTGATGGGCCAAAGCTCACAATTGTTTTGATTCTGAGGGTTAGAAGTAAGACAACCACCACTGCAGTGAGATTAGATGATTTTTCTCCAGAAGATGACCTTCAAGTCATCAATGGCCCCATGGAGGTCCCTGGAGCTCCCTCTGTCCTCTCTGTTTGTGAAGCATGCATCTTCTGAAGTACCCAGCCTTTGATGTGTTATACATCCGAGCTTCAGTCCTGATTCTGTCTCTGACTGGCAGTATAAACTTTGGCAAATGTCTTAACTTCTTTCAGTTGAGACGCCCCACTCCTACAAAGCTTAACACAGTGGCTGGCCCAGCATGCGTATGTGTTCAAAATGTGAAATCCCACCTTTTCCCCATCTCCTTAAGCACAGACCATGTGAGTTAATGATAGGCAATAACAGAAGAGGAAAAAAAGATCAACATGTAATCACTTTTAGGAAAAATAATTTCAGTATTAACTAAACACTCCTGGAAAAATATACCCTGAGTACCAATATATGGGTCAAATGCATGCCTGCTATTTCTAAGGTAAACTGAGAGAAACGCACACTGTCTGGGGAGATAATTACACAAAGGCACTTCTCTTGGCTGATGAGTTGCCAAAAGGTTCCTCTTCCTCTGGTCTGATGCTTCCTCACCCCACTTTCCAAGGCACAGGCTCCGCTAGAGGAGCTTGAGATGGTTTCCAACAGCCAGTTGGCTATGTTCACTGTGGTCCCTTGGTCAGGGCACAAGCTGTGTGCATTCACCCTCAGAATGTCATACATCATTCGGATGGAGCTAACATATTGTAAATTGGCAGTGGAGCAATGCAATCACAATAGCAGATCCGAAAAATCACAAAACACTGAACTTTAAATACAAACCAGACCACTACAAATAATTATCATAACTGTTTTACTAGATGACTTGATAAGTTATTGAGCTTCTTATGGTGATCTACAATAATGCTGTGTCTTGATAATTTAAGAAAAAGAAGAAAAAAACACAACTAGTAGCAAAGTGAAAACTATTACAGGTTGGTGATCAGAAAAATGATTTCAACTGTTTCAACAGCTGTTTTATGAGAAAAAAGAATACCTCAGTCATTTTAGTTTTGCTTTTGGTTAATTGAACCAAACATTTATACAAACTAAAAGGGAAGATGTATATAAATTATGGATATTTTAAAAGAAGAGGGCTTGTATTACTTTCAAGACTCCGAATCCTAGAATTACATTAACCATCTGTTGCTCCATTAAGAACCCATTTTAATAAATAAAGAAGAATGGCTTGAAACTAGCACATCAAAGCCACAATTTCAGTCATGCCAACTTCCACTTATGCTGAAATTACACTATATCCAATAAATTGTTGTTTTAATATGTGAAAGCAGTGTTTTCCCAAGCAGGCAATACTTCCAATACCAATGTTATTCATCCTATTTATTTGCTTATTAAAATAAGCATAAAATTTAAATTTTCAAGGTTAAACCACAAACTCATAATTAGTTTTATCCAAATTAATGAGGTTTTACTTTCAGTACTAAATTCTAGGAAAAGCTACTGCAATTAAAATGGGAAAGGCAAAAAGATAATTTGGCAGAAGGTTGACTAAAGGTTTAATTCCATCTCAAGCCCCCCTTTTAAGAGGTTCCTATACTGATAATACCATCTATGTGAAGATAATCCAATGATGAACATAATGAAATTTGTTAGATTTTGTTTTCTGTGGAAAATTGGAATCAGAACCACTCCATTCAGACCTATAATGAGCTTTAGTCTTTGTTGTTCCCAAATTTACGTTTAAAAATGACCGTAGATGAGGCCTGGCACTGTGGATCTCGCCTGTAATCCCAGCACTTTGAAAGGCCAAGGTGGGTAGATCACTTGAGCCCAGGAGCCCAAGATCAGCCTGGGCAACAGAGTGACACTCTGTTTCTGAAAACATACAAAAATTAGCCAGGGGTGGTTCTGTGAATGTATAGTCCTAGCTTCTTGGGAAGCTGAGGAAGGAGGATTGCTTGAGCCCAGGAGGTGGAGTCTGCAATGAACCAAAATCCAACCTGAGTGCCACCACACTTCAACCTGAGTGACAGATCGAGACCCTGTCTCTGAAAAAAAAAAAGAAAAGAAAAAAAAAAAAAGACTAAGACTATGGATGGATACAATGCATTGTTATCAACTATAAGTCAGCACGTTGTCCAATGTTCTTTTGAACTTATTCCTCCTATTTACCCGAAATTTTGTATCTTTTGACGAACATCTCCTCAACTCCCAAATCCCCAGACCCTAGTAATCACAATTTTTCTCTCTGCTTCTGTGAGTTTGACATTTTAAGATTCTACACGTATGTGAGACCATGCAGTATGTGTCTTTCTGTGTCTGGTTTGCTTTACTTCATGTCCTCTAGGTTAATCCATGCTGTTGCAAATGACAGGATTTCCTTATTGTTTAAGGCTGACTGGATTCCCCTGTAAATATGCACCACATTGTCTTTATCCATTCATCCTTTGATGGACACTTAGTTTGTTCTCACATCTTGGCTATTGTGATTAGTGTTGCAATAAACATGAGAGCGCAGAGATCTCCTTGACACATTGATTTCCTTTCCTTTGAATATATATCTGGTAGTGGAAATGCCGGATCATAAGGTAGTTCCTCTTTTAATATTTTGAGGAACTTCAATACTGTTTTTCATAATGGCTGTACTAATTTACATTCCCACTAAAAGTGTGCAAGGGTTTTCTTTTCTCCACATCCTTGCCAGCACTTGTTATCTTTTGACTCTTTGATGATCGCCATCCCAACAGGTGTGAGATGATATCTTACTGTGTTTCTAATTTCCTGAAAATTGCTAAGAGAGATTTTAAGTGTTGTTGCCAGAAGAGATTACGTGTATGTGAGAGAATGTATACATTAATTAGCTTAATCATTCCACAATGTATATATATTCAAAACATAATTTTGTACACTATAAATATATACAATTTTTATTTGTATTAATTTTGAAATACAAAATTAATTTTATTAATTTTGAAATAAATTAATTTTAAACAATTTTTGACATTGGATGCAGCCAACTCTTGGCTCTTCCTTGAAAGTGGGTATTTCCTTAAGTGTTTCTCTTAAATTTTGCTCCCAGAGGATAAAGAATGTTCTAGAATAGCAACCAGGGCCATGTAATGACAGGTCTTTTATCAAGCAGATCTCAAATAGTATCATGTTTTATTTCACAAACCTCAGAATGTTTTCAAATAACCCATTTTTAATATGTATGCTTAAAGAAATGAATACACCCTCATTAAGAAAATATATTATCAGGGAGGCTGAGATGGCCAAATTGCTTTAGCTCAGGAGTCTGAGGCCAGCCTAGACAACATGGTGAAACCCCATCTCTACAAAAAATTTAAAAAATTAGCTAGGCATGGTGGCAGGCACCTGTAGTCCAAGCTACTCTGAAGGCTGAAGTAGGAGGATCACTTGGGCCCAGGAGTTTAAGGCTACAGTGACCTGTGGTCAAGCCACTGCACTCTAGCCTGGGTGACAGAGTGAGATCCTATATCAAAAAAAAAAGTGTGTGTATATATATATAATATACATATATTTTATATATATGTAGATATATAAAATATGTATATATAAATATATATAATATACAAATAGTATACACACGTATATAATAATATACAAATATATGTATATATTATAAAGTATATATGTGTGTGTGTATTTTTAACAAAGGTATAGGTTATAAAAGTATTGGTTAATTATTGGTTATTCATTTACTAGAACATTCCAAAAAAAAAAACCTTTCCCCATAAGATTGGGTCTTAGATTCAACAAAACAGGTTTATTTGCATATGTCCAAAGTAAGATGGTTCAGATTTTTCTGCTTCTTAGCAATTTGCTTTTACCCATCCAGATGTTTTTTTTTTTTTTCTAAGCGTGGGCTTAAGCATCATACGTAGTTTTCTTCTGGTGACTATTATCAATTGGTGCCACTTCAGAAGGAGTAGCACAAGTTCTCAAGCTGGACAATGTATCCCATAAAATTATTTCAAGAGCCAAATGTTGGTATCTCACAGGAAAATTTCTTGAAGATCAGTAAGAATCTGGGAGTTACCTCTGATGATTACGGGAATCTTCACCTTCACTCTGGTTTAAGGTGTATCTGGGAGATGGAAAGATACTTAAGAAATTACTTAAGCTATGAAGAAGCGAGTTGTCATCAAGTCCTACCTGACTGAAAAAGAATAAATCCATAAAAGGAATTTAGGGTAATCTGCGGTGTTCCACAATCTGGTCTAATTTTGTGTCAGTGGATCACCAACCAAAAATGTGTTCTCTGGAATTCAGAGCACATATGCTCGTCCCTTCTAAAATGTGAGAAAGTCTGAAAAGTGTCATGTAAATAAACACCTAAGGCAGAAAAAAAAGAGAAGGCAGAAAGAAGGAAAGAGGAAGGATGAAAGAAGAAATGGAGAAATGAGAAAAAGTAGGAGAGAGTGCATAAGGAAAACAATGTTTTCTAAAGTATAAATTTGGAGAAAACCCAGCTGAATTCATATGCTTTATACTGTCAGAAAGTAAAAGCATCCCCTCCTAACATACTCTCTCTTCTCTTTCAGTGACAGAAATGAACAGGAACAAACGCATGACAGGAGTGCTGAAATCTGCTAAATGCAGGTGTCTTAAAATGCAGCATCTGTCTGCTTCCCTGGGATAATGTTCATTTTATTTCAATCATGTGGCATTGAGTATCTAACATTGTTTTTCTATGTATAATCAGCCATAATTTCCTTTTGGAATTAGGTAAGGGGCAATGTTTTTCTTCAATAAAAAGCCATTTGCTCACCTTTAGAGAACTGAGCAAGGGAGTCGCTAGAATACCTTTCGGGGTTTCAAGACTCTGTCCTAGAACTTGCAAATTGACGAAACACATGGTGATCTTTCCTTCCATCTGTCTATCCCTCCATCCATCCTGCCGGCCAGCTAACAGAAACTAAATGAGTTCCTCCCAAGTACCTGGTCCTGCCATTGGAGCTGGCAATAAATGTGAACAAAAGAGATAAAACCCTCATCTCAAAAACGTTGACATCCAAGAAGTTTAAACAGACATTTACATAATTATACAAATAAATATGTAATTAAAAACTGCAATGAACGACATGAAGGAACATGACAAGAGGGCATAGAATCCTGTAACAGAAGGACTTGATTGAGAATGTTAACATTTTCTCAGAAAAACAAAACAAGCAAAACAGGCATCTTGATTTTGTAGAAGTAGAAAATTTGTCGACTTTTGCCTATAGCCATTAAAATACTTAAGCAAAACTTCATATTATGTTATGTGGGCTCAAAAAAATTCTTGGGACTTTGCTTTTAATACTGTTGGTGTCAAAAAATACTTCAAAAATGAACAGCAAAGAATGCTTATTTATAATGGTTTAGTGTGCTACTTTCAAATAAACTAGAAGGTTTTAAGAGGAATAGAAATGAAAAATCCAAAAGAGGTAGACCTTGTCTTGACAGAGCCACAGCCCTGGACCAGAAGGCAGAAGTTTCTAGTCTCATCAATCATGCCCTAGCTGTGCTACCATGGCCAAGTGACATAACCTCTCTCAGGCTGAGTTTCCTCATCTCTGAAATAACTGCTATGCCCATCTATGAGGTTCTTCTCAGGAGCAGCTGAGTAAGTACTTTGTAATCACTAGCATAGAAAATATAGTACAGAAAGTGGGCATACAAAGTATCAAAAAATAATAATGCAAAGCTGAATCACCCTTCAGAGAGGCATTAGGATTGGCCATCCCAAAAGACTTCATTCGCTATTTAGAAAATATCATTATGTATCTATCTTTAAATTGCTGCCAATAATCCCAGGCAAAAACTCACTACAATATTCTCATAGCCAATTACTTAGCATGTCACACTTGGTAGTCTGAAAAAACAGAAACAAAAAAACTAGCAAATGCTTCCTGCAATAAATAACCACGTGTGCACTTAGGATTCAACTTAACTTGTACTCAGTGAGGAAAAGGGCACTGTTGAAATACATGCTGACTGTTTTTTTCTTTTTTTTTTTTTTCTTTTTCTTCTTTTTAAATGTATATTCAAGGACAACAGAGAAACTGAAATTGGGAAAAGTTTGACCTGAGAGAACTGCCATTTCAATCAGAGGAGTTAGGTTATAATTCTCACTTGAATTCATCTCTTTATAACAGGCACCTATACTTTTACTTTGGAAGCCTTTATATTTGTTATTGATTCCATGAAGGGCATTGCTCAAAAAACACAGGCTCCATGGTCACCTGTCTTGCTTGTTTAATAGGGCCATTCTGAGATGTCACAGCCTGGAGGAGACATTCTTTAACCAGTCCCATCAGAAAAAAAATGACTCGGTGTTTACCATCCAGGATTTCAATATAGGTTCTTCAAAGACATACATGAGATTTTTGTAAATAGCAATCATCTGCAACGTGTTCTGGAAGACTCTGCACTGAAACAAACCCACCTTACTAAAGAACTGTTTCAACTGTTGCCACGTCACCATCTCAGGGGCATGGAGAAACTAAAAACAAATGGAGCATTTAGAAAATAAAACAAGATTTTTAAACACAATCAAGGAATAGGTTATTTATGACACAGTTTAAAATATTTTGATACAACTACTTGATCTAATTTGTTCTCCATGTTTTTATTGCTTGAAAGAGGTCAGACACATAAAGTATGAAACTCCTCAGCTTTATTAATGCAAACATATTTTTATTAAAGAATGAATGCATTTATGCTAAAGAATAGCTTACATATGTTGTAAAGCAACAAGCATATCTTCAAGAAGTGAGTCCTCTTCAATATGACTCCATGCTTATTCTACATGCCTGAAAACTGGGCCCACACACAGGGGCACACGCACACGAACGCAGATACGGACACACAGATACGCAGACCGAAATGCTGACACCATCGCTCTCTAGATTGGATTAGCTCTCATTTAAGGCTTCTTAGGTGCTATAGTGCCCCTAATATTACCAGGATTGAAAACAGACTTTTAGGAAGGAGCAGCATTACTTGGAAAAGTAGTCATCTGCTCTTGGCCTCCAACGTATGTATTTTAACAAATACTTACAATGTCATTCATGTTGACTCTGTGTTTTTAATATTTAAAGAACCATGAAACTGAGAAATCTCAGGATTTTTTTGAGCGAGAACTTCTCATTCAAAATTTTAAAAAATGGGCAATTCTGACCCTAAAATATCATCGATTTCATGATAATGCAATAAGATTTCCCTTTAGGTTAAGATGACGTGGGTTCTCTAGACAAGTCAAGGTTATCTAACTCATTCTCTATCTAAGTACAATGCTGAGTGATGGAAGCGAGGCTTCCGTGGTGATACCAAATTGGATTTGAAGCTTGCCATCAAGAATGCATTGGACAGGACCACTCATTAAATAAGTTACCATAAATCTCAGCTGGATAAAAGGAGAGCTGACATAGAGTGTGTTCACTTGTTGGTCTAAACTCCTGGTTTGTTTGACTGTTTATTTCATTTGCTTCATTGTTTTCTTCCTTTTGATGTCCTGCAATGTATGTTGAGATTCCATCTCTCTTGGGAGATGAGAAGGGGAAAGAGGGTGGACAGGGCAGGAGGAGGGAAAGGGAAGGGGTCATTAGTAATTGCAAGTATTCTAAGAAAATAGATGAAGTGAATACAATAAGAGGGTACTACTTGGTATATTTATGTAAATAAAAGCATTATCTGTAACTGTGAATTAACTGCCAACTATCAGGTTGTTAGTTGTAAAGCTCAATAAAGGCTGTGCTGATTTGCATACAGAGGAGGGCATCTGCCATGGGAGAGGAACAGAGATATTCCTTCCTCCCTGCGGCCGGCATCCCCATCAGCACCCTGCCCATCCCACTAGAGATCCTATAGGTGCCCCTAACATTCTTGTGGAATTTCATAAGGCAGATTGGAATGGCCCATCCAATAACAGCTGCAGAGTATTTGCCTGAGAGTGGTGAAAACTGGCATGGAGCTCTCCCACAGAGAGGCATTGGGAAATGAGAAAAACAAGAAGAGAGTCTAGAACCTTCCTCCCCATCCACACTCCCACCCTCCTCACAGTCACAGCAGCAGCAGGTTTCAATGTAACGTAATTACTTTAATGATACATTTCTTTAGATTTAGAATTGCTCTTCTGAATTTAAAAAGCTTGGTCAGCCAATAGTTTGGCAGTCTTTTCATCCCAAATTTGAAACGTTGCTTACTCATCTATTCCCTTGAACTCCGTGACCAATACTGCCTTTGCTGAAGCGTCTCAAGTTCATTCAGCCGTCATCGGATTCCAATTCCTGGGAAACCTCTTCAGAGGAGCTGTTGCTGTGGATCCGCCCGTCACTCTTCATACTGTGGAAAGTCTTCCTGAAGGCCTCCATCATGGCGTGGGCCAGTTTCTTGGCCTCGAGCTTGCTCTCGCACTCCACGGCGTGGCAGTCCATCTGGTAGGACAGGTCGTCATTGATCTCCCTGTACACCCAGGCGAAGATGTTGGGGCTCACGTTGTGGTCGGCGGTGCAGTAGGCGATGCGGGCCACCTGGAAGGTATCCATGTGCACTGTGGCCTCCCCTTTGTGGTCGAGGTGATGGAGCCACACTTGGAATGGCCGGATTTCCAGGAGGGCATTGGCTGGAAAGACATCCTCTCGGGCTAGTGTGTGCTTCTTCCAGAGCTCAATGACTGGCTTTTCTGTGCAGCCTGACAAAAATTGCATGCCAGTGGTGGAGACTTTGCCCAGGTAGGTAACCTGCAGATGCAAGAGAGGAAGAAAAGGGAGGCATCAGCAGAAGGCTCTTTGTTCTGATAGACTGAATGAGTAGGTGTTTCACACAGTCACGGTGTCACAGTGGGAAGGTGAAGACACTTCTTTCTTGCTCCCTGAAACAATAACTCATCAGAATTTGTATCTTTTCTAACAAGTTGCCTAGTTGGCAAATGTACTGAAATTATTTGAATAGAGTCGGATTTTAAAATCTAACTTCTAGAAAACTACTCTCCCTCTCCTTGCTCCTTTTTTAAACCCCAATTAAAATGAAGAGTATGATCTTTTACATAACTTGGCATTTCTTTAACATCATAAAGTCACTCAAAATTTATTTTCAGTCAAACACACATAGAATTGAATAATATGAAGGAATCAAAAGGACACTGCATTGGAAAAACAAAATCTTTATTTAACTTATCTCCTAGCCTGGGTCTCTTTCCAAATCTCTCAATGTTTGATTTCACTTAGGCTGCCTGCTTCTAATGCCAAGGACGCAAAAACTGTTCTCTTGAAATTATGGCCTAAAGCATGATAGTTTTCCTTCCCAAGATAATTTTTAAAAATAACAGCAGTGCCCAGTTGTTTTTTAACCTAAACTGTGTTTGAACTGATGAGCATCTGATCTGATAATAAACGAAAGATGTACAGATGAATTAAGAGTAGAATGCTGGCTTATCACTTAGCTAGATGGCAGTGTGAAAACTAAGAAGAATAATTCCAAAAGATTCAAATACTGTCTTTTTAAAAACTTGTTTATAATATGCCAAGAAGGGATTTTCATTCTTTCATTGTTTTATTCATCCCACAAAATACAGAGAATTACTATTATTGGAGCATAGGCACTATGGAAAGACATAAGACTTAAGAGATCATCTAAGAAATAACATGAAATAGTATATACTTACATTTAAAATTAGTGACACAAATAGAAATACTATGAATTCAAGGAGAGAAAGACCAGAAGAAGGTCCGTGGAAACAGTGAGAACTGAGAAGGGACATTTGGTCACAATGATGCCAAACAATGTTTCTGTTTACTGGGACAATACAGGCCACATATAAAAAATTAAAACACAGAAGTTAAGAACTATTGTATTTTTGTGACAAGAGTAGTCCCTTTAAGAAGGTAACTTTTTAATAAAGATGTGTAAGGGTGGTACATTACAGAAGTAGTTATTGGGACCCTATTATACACAATGGCAATCTAACACCTAGGCATGGGGGTTGCTATGAAACTGGGGAGGGCCGAATATCCACAGGAAAGAAATAATTGAATATTCATTCAGAGGACAGTCTTTGAGGCAGGTGAAGTTGAGGTTTAAATCCTAGCTCCACAGTTCACCAGGACAAAACTCTCACCCTTGACACATGCACAGCTATGACTATGATGTAAGGCAGGCCATGGAAAGGGCAAGAAGGGGAACAGCAAAGTACCATGAGTGTTCAGTGGAGGAGGCAGTGGCATACTGATGACAGAAGACCTCAGGAAGAGGCATTGGATTTCAAAGCATCGGCCTCAAACTACATAGGAGCCCAGCAAGTCAAGATGGCTCAAGAGGAGGAGGGAACAGTAAAGGCAAGGCTGCAGTAGAGAAAGTCTCAACCAGCTTGGACAAAGAGGCTGTGCTAACCTGAGCACACATAAACCCGTAGCCTAAGACAGCCCTGGAGCAGAGGCCATGTAAGAGGTCCACGACCTCTGGATAAAAAATAGGCTGACCTTTGTGGGATTGCCCCACATGCGGTCTGAGGAATTGGGGCGTCGTTGCTCCTGCTGGAATGCCACTGAAGGGCTAAGGTCCAAGGAGTGCCTGGATGTGATACAGGCTGTGAACTCAGACTTTCCTGATGCCAGGAAGAAAGGTGGATGGGGAGGCCTGACTGATAGCAGAAACACAGCCAGGGGATAAGGGTGGCCTGGATTAGGAACAGAGGCAGTGGGAAAGGATAGGAGGAGGCAGAGGGAATAATATTGCAGGACGAAAACTAACAATACAGGGTGAGTACCCCTTAGATAAAATGCTTGGGACCAGAAGTATTTCAAATTTCAGCTATTTTCAGATGTTGAAATACTTGCATATACATAAAGAGATATCTTGGGGAGATAACCTAAGTCTGAACATGAAATTTATTTATGATTATGATTCATACATAGCCATTAGTTTTACCCAATATTTTAAATCATTTTATGCATCAAAGTTCATGAAATTGAGCCATCAGAAAGCAAAGGTATCACTATCTTAGCCACTCGTGGACAATCTGTGAACATTTGACACTAAATAAATTGTGGTGTTTATGCACCAAATAAATTGTGCATAAACAGAAAATGTCAACACATTTAAAAAGGCAGCCCACCCAATGGGAGAAAATATTTGCAAATCATATATGTAATAAGTAATTAATATCTGGAATACATACAGAACACCTAAAAGTCAACAACAAAAAGTAAAAAAACCCAACTTAAAAATGGGCAAAGGTATCCACAGTGGACCGAATAAAGAAAATGTGGTACATACACACCATGTATAAATACTACTCAGCCATGAAAAGAACAAAATCATGTCCTTTGCGACAACATGGACATAGCTGGAGGCCACTGTCTGAAGTGAATGCAGCAACAAAAAACCAAATACCACACGTTCTCAGCATCCAATGCAAACTCTGCACTAATCAGCACATTACGAGCTGTCACCCAAACAATTTAATACGAAGTTACCCTAGCCATCATGCTATTATCCTATTATCAGTTCTACTCATAAGCAGCTATTATCAGTTCTACTAATAAGTGGCTCACTCAATTTATATATATTTATCACAATAGTTCTACCAATAAGCGGCTATGATCAGTTCAACTTACAAGCAGCTATTATCAGTTCTCCTAATAAGCAGCTTACTCAATTTATATATACTTATCACAACACAAGAACCCCTCTGACTACTCCTACCACTTGTTTACTCACTTATAAGTAGGAGTAAACATTGAGTACACATGGACATAAAGATGGGAACAACAGACACTAAGGACCACTAGGAGGGGAGGGTTGTGGGGTAAGAGTTGAAAACTACCTACCAGGCATCATGCTCACTGCCTGGGTAACGGGATCATTAACACACCAAACCTCGGCAACACACAACTTACCCATGTAACAAACCTGCACTTGTACTCTTGGACCTAAAAGTTGAAAAAAGGCTTTAAAAAATAAACTTTCTGTATGGCAATCCCTGAGGAAAAAAATGGGCAATGGGAATTAATAGATATTTTTTGAAGCCAAAAAAAAAAAAAAAAAAAAACGTGAAAAGATGCTACCATCCTTAGAAAAATGCAAACCAAAACTACAATTAAATACCACTTCACACCTGTTAGGATGGCTGCTAAAAATACAAAAATTAGCCAGGCGTGATGGTGTGCACCTGTAATCCCACCTACTCAGAAGGCTGAGGCAGGAGAATCGCTCGAAACCGGGAGTCAGAGGTTGCAGTGAGCTGAGATCACATCACTGCACTCCAGCCTGGGTGACAGAGTGACACTCTGTCTCAAAAAATAATAATAATAATAAATTAATTACAAGTAGAATTACTATATGACTTATAGTTCCACTTCTGGGTATATACCCCAAAGAATTGAAATATGTATATCAAAGAGATATTGTACACGTTTATAGCAATACTATTTGCAATAGCTAAAAAGTAGAAGCAATCCAAGTGTCCACTGACAGATGAATGAATAAACCAAACATAGTATATATGTATAATGGAATATTATTCAGCCCTAAAAAGGAAGGAAATTCTGACAGATACTACAACATGGATGAATTTTGATGACATTATCCTAAGTAAAATACACCAGCCACAAAAAGACAAGTACTGTATGATTCTATTTGTATGAGGTATTTAGAGTAGTTAACATCAAAGAAACAGACCAATTAGAATTGTGGTTGTCAAGGGATTGGGGGAGGGATGAATGAGGAGTTACCGTTTAATGGATGCAGAGTTTCAGCTTTGCAAGATGAAGAGAGTTCTGGAGATGGTTGCTGGTGATAGTTGTGTTCATTATGAATGTATTTAATACCACTGAACTGTGCACTTAAAAATGGTTAAGATGGTAAGTTTTATGTTGTATGTATTTTACCAAAATAAAAATAAATTAGGGGAAAAGCATATGGAGGAAATTAACTTTAGTACCTGCAATGAGGTATATTTATTTTACTATTCACCAAAACTAGAAATAGCTATTTTTATGTTTGGTAGAAAATCCTGATTTCCTCTAAAGGTTCTCTCTCTCTCTCTCTCTCTCTGATATTTTTCTAAAAAATTGCATAGAGAAATACATATCATGACATAATTTTAAAATACTTCTAAAATTCTTTATTGCAAATTGTAGATGATTCACTACAATGAAAACCAATTTCACAGTAGTAAAATTTTGATAACTAAGAGAAAATATCTTCCTCTTTATAAATATGTATTACTTATAAAATAAAGATTTTTAAAGAAATAAAGTTGTATTTTGGAGGTGTACTGGAGAGACGAGTGGAGCACAGATAAGTAGTTTAAATGAGATTATATAAATTTGAAATATATTATCTGTATGAGATTATATAAATTCAAAGAAATATTGTTAACGGCCGGGTGCAGTGGCTCACGCCTAGAATCCCAGCACTTCAGGAGGCCGAGGCGGGCAGATCATGAGGTCAGGAGTTTGAGACAAGCCTGGCCAATATGGTGAAACCCCATCTCTACTAAAATACAAAATTAGCTGGGTGTGGTGGCAGACACCTGTAGTCCCAGGTACTGGGGAGGCTGAGGCAGAAGAATTGCTTGAACCTGCGATGCAGAGGTTGCAGTGAGTTGAGATCATGCTACTGCACTCCAGCCTGGGTGATAGAACAAGACTCTGTCTCAAAATAAATAAATAAATAAATAAATAAATAAAGTTAACAAGTTGGCACTTCTTAAAGAAATACAGGGGCTAGGTGTGGTGGCTCAGGCCTGTAATCCCAGCACTTTGGGAGGCCAGCAGATCATGAGGTCAGGAGTTTGAGACCAGCCTGGCCAATATGGTGAAACCCCATCTCTACTAAAAATACAAAAATTAGCTGGGTGTGGTGGCAGACACCTGTAGTCCCAGGTACTGGGGAGGCTGAGGCAGAAGAATTGCTTGAACCTGCGATGCAGAGGTTGCAGTGAGTTGAGATCATGCTACTGCACTCCAGCCTGGGTGATAGAACAAGACTCTGTCTCAAAATAAATAAATAAATAAATAAATAAATAAATAAATAAATAAATATTGTTAACAAGTTGGCACTTCTTAAAGAAATACAGGGGCTAGGTGTGGTGGCTCAGGCCTGTAATCCCAGCACTTTGGGAGGCCAAAGTGGGTGATCACTTGAGGTCAGGAGTTCAAGACCAGCTTGGTCAACATGGTGAAACCCATCTCAACTAAAAATACAAAAATTAGCTGGGTATGGTGGTGCATGCCTGTAGTCTCAGCTACTCAGGAGGCTGAGCAGGAGAATTGATTGAACCTGCAGGAGGCGGAGGTTGCAGCGGGCTATACCACTGCATTCTAGCCTGGGCAACAGAGTGTGACCTTGTCTCAAAAAAGAAAGAAAAGAAAAGAGAAACATAGGAAAACAATTATCTGAACGGGGCTTCCTAGAAGTGGAATGGAAATAATTATTTAAAAAGCGTGTCCCTAAAAATAGAATGCAAAGGGATAAAATGATGTAGCAAGACCATCTCCCCTCAGAAACTCTTTTAAATCAGCCCTGCTGTTATCCATAATGGCCCAAGTTCCAGAATCCTGACCTATGCCTGTGCACTTTGCTCTAGGAAGTCAATTATTTATTGCCTGTCCACACACTTCTTAATTATCCCATTAAATTCTCCAGAGTTTGGCATTAACCCATAATGTTGACTGTAAGTCACTGAAAAACACTATTCAGACCTTTTTTCAAAAAGTGAACTTCTCTCTTTTTTATATATATATTTTAATAGAAATGCATCTTATAGCTCTGATTTTCAAGGGAAATTGAGTAAAAACTGTTTTAAAAAATTAATTGTCTCAAAATACCAATGATTCAGTTATGCTCTGCATGCAACCATGTCCCCTGTGTATTTGGGCCATGGAGTTCCCATACCTCAATAAACAGAAACCTTATAATATGGGCCATTATACCTGTATATTTCTACATCAACGCTGTTACAGGGACTTACTCTAAATATAAATAGAGAGGTCTCCTCCTGCCATGGTTTCTCTCATGTGGGAAAATTCCCTTTAATGTTCTTCTGTGGGCACATCCTCCTTATGAGTAAGAACACAGAACTCATGTGCAAGGCTGCTTCTGGGGGTTCCACAACCAACATAGCTGTGCACCAATGTCAGGCTTGCTTAAGGAGAATCCTGTTATCCTGTCTATGAAAGAGGTGAATACTTTCTAGATGAATCATAGGCCCTGTCTTTATAAGTCGCCATCCTCCAGAGCCACAAAGTAGACAGAAAACATCATCTTATAAAATTGGTCACAAAATGTGTCCAAAATGATACATAGATTTTTCTTTAAGCCTTCACCACCCAGGGTGCTGGAACAAAGGGACTTGGAAGGTGACAAGAGGAGTCTTCAGGAAGAGTAACAACTAGCTGGAAATGGCAGTAAATACCAGCTTCTTTTCTATGGTGGCAGAAACAGGCACTGGGCATGAAACTTATTACAAATGAATCATTCTGAGAGAAATAAAATGAACACTTTCCCCATGTGTCATTCCATGGCATAAACTGATGTCCCAAACACAGACACTTGCAATGTGTGTAAATCGACTTGCCCAACCCCAACTGAAGAAGTTATTTGAGAATAGTCACAGCCTGTGAAAATATAGAGAGGCTGTGAAGCCAAGGGACCCGCCAGAGTGTCTGCAGTGTTAACAGCATTGGATCAGGAGACAGCAGTGTCCTCAGAATCTCTCCTTCCAACTCATGAGTTTTCCAACACCCCAGCCAGCTCTTCATTCATGAATCACCATTCCCTGCTCATGTGTGTCAAAACAAACTTGGTTGCCTGAAAGTTATACTTCTGGCTGAGCAGTACCATTTGTTTCCCTTGGTGGCCGGTCCATACCTCATTCTGGCCTGAGAAGCTGCTGTTTTGAACCTGACTCACCTCACGCTAGACTGGAGAGTGGGATGAAAAGGGTCATGTCAAGGGTTCCCAAACAAAGATGGAAGATGGGATGGATGATTGTGCAAGAACCCAAGCACCTGGTTTCCTGGAGTTCTTCGACTTTCCAAGCTGGATGAGCCCAGCTTCACAAGCTTAGCTTGGGTTCCATTTACTGCTGGGCTTCTCAAGAATGACAAGCCAAGAATAAAGACTCTCTGGAGGCCTCTCTTGAGATATAAAAGACTTTGCTATAACTAACACAAGAACAGAAAACCAAACACTGCATGCTCTCATTCATAAGTGGGAGCTGAACAATGAGAACACATGGACACAGGGAGGGGAACATCACACAATGGGGCCTGTTGGGGGCTGGGGGCCTAGGGGAGGGAGAGCATTAGGAGAAATAACTAATGTAGATGACGGGTTGATGGGTGCAGCAAACCACCATGGCACGTGTATGCCTATGTAATAAACCTGCATGTTCTGCACATGTATCCCAGAACTTAAAGTATAACAAAAAATAAAAATAAAATTTGCTGTTTTTCCTTTGTCTGTAGGACATAAAATATGTACCCAGCTGACATAAAATAGCATGATAGGAAAGGAGAATGGAGGAAACTTTGCTGGGAATCCTAATAGCCTTTGGGTTCCAAGGCAGAAGATGAGAAAAAGAAAAGCCACTCTTAACACTGGGCAAAATACCAGAGTCAAGCTCTTCTGCTATCCCATGAATTCCCACCTGCACATTCCAGAGAAAAGGCTAAGGGTGCAACACAGAGATTTATGACCTCGCTTGAATCCACTGCTTTCTTGCTGGCCACAGAGGCGAGGAATTCACTGGGCACTTTGAAGAGTGGAGATGGATCTGCGTGCCAATTTCTCAACAATCTAAATCACAAACACTGATTCGATAATTATGACCACGAACCTGTATTACAAGCTTTAAGCCATGAAGAAGGTATTAAAAGATAGATGCTGTTCATAGTGAAATCTATGAAATTATTGTTAGCACGATAATACATTTTGGAGGTCTAGAAGAATGCAGAGGGAAGACACAAAGGGGGCTACTAGAACCAATTCCTGGTTCCTGGGCATCACTAACAGGAACAGGACCAGTGGCTAACATTTATCCAGGACTTACTCTATGCCAGGTACTTGGCTAAATGCTTTATATGGATCATTAATCCTCATAATAATTCCATAAGGTATGTAATAGCTCTTTCTATAGATTAGGGAACTTGTAAGAGGCTGAAGTAACTTGCCCAAGGTCACAGAGTGGCAGAACTTGAACCTGGACAGTGGGACCCAGAAATCTGGCTCACATTTGCCATATCCCAACTGCCCTTCCCAAGGCTGGTCCCTTTAGACTTGTGGTGAGCCTGCCAACAAGATCCTCTCTGGCTCCTCCTGGAGCTCCCTGCCCAGTTTCAGCATCAGCCATCAAGGAGTTGCAGGGTCATCCACCAGTCTTCCTGGACCCTGGAGAAACCCATAAAAATAGCAAAGGGGAGTGGTAATCTGGGAACTATTTTCAATACTTCAAAAGGGCAGAGAAAAGCTGTTTTCTGACAGTGTCTCTTTTATTGTGTGTGTGTGTGTGTGTATATAATATATGTGTTTATATATAATATATTGTGTGTACATATATGTGTGTATATATATAAATATATATATATTAGTAAAAAATGAATTCACATTTACATAATGTGATTTATTGGGCAAAAAAAAATTGCTCTAAACATGGAGCCTATGATGGAAAATATGTACCTGTCAATGATCACACTGGAACTCGATGATCAAAACTGGACCACTCACTTTCCACTGAGGAGTCAGTGGCAGTCCCAGAGCCCATCAGTGAGACAATCAGTTCTTGGGCCCATGTCTCCCAACTCTAAGAAAAATGTTCCTTCCGTCTCAGCATGTGACTCCTTAAGCTAACTTCTATAATAAGGCATATCATTAGATACGGTGATGGCTGATTTTATGTATGGATTTGGGTAGGGCATGGTGCCCACTCTTAGGTCAAACACCAGCCTAAATGTTGCTGTGAAGATATTCTTTTTTAGATGTGATTAACATTTAATTCAGTAGACTATGAATAAAGCAGATTATACTTCATAATGTAGGTAGGTCTCATCCAATAAGGTTAAGACCTTAGTAGAGAGAACAGATCCCCAAGAGGGAAGAAACTCTGCCTCTGGACTGATTTCTGACTCAAGACTGCAACACCTCTTCCCTGGGTCTCCTGTCTGCCCACCTTCCCTTAAAATGTTAGAACTTGCCAGACCCTACAATCATGTGAGTCAATTATTTTAAAGATATGTCTCTGTCTCTCTCTCTCTCTCTCTATCTCTCTCTCTCTCGATCTCTCGCTCTCGCCCTCCCTCCCTCCCCCACTCACAAACATACACACACACACACACACATATATAAATGGGGTCAATCATTTATATATGTGTGTGTGTACCAACCTAACACCACTCATTTGTTACAAATGTAATGATTCTGATACCCAAAGATCTGAGAACACTTGCCCCAAATCCCACAGCTGGTCTCAGAAAAGTGAGATGTAGAACCCAAGTCTTCCACCACAAAACAAAAGCTCTTTCCACTACTTTAATTTCTTCACTTGAAGAGGATTCAGACACCTTAGTTTCAATTCTTACATCATTTACCTTTTCTCTGGCCATTTCTTCAAGAGTCCATACTGAGACCAAGGCCTAGTCAGGGACAGCAAAATGTAATAGACACCCTACCAAGGCTTTTTAAACATCCTGCAAGGTGGTTGGAGTCAAAGGCAGTTAAACTGTCCTAAACTAGAGATGTGTTTGCATAGTCCAGGGATTTTAAATTAGAATGCATCAATCATTGAAAGAAAACAACAGTGTAGCATAGTTAATATTCAGACATCATATTCCTAAAGAACTCTGACATGGTGTTTAACAAAGCAAACCATTCCCACTTCAAAGAATAATTCCAAAAAGCAAACGTTAAATCTGTGCCGTGTTGGTTCTTACCCTACCTTTCGTGCATTGTGTATCAACATACTAGACAACATATGTTAAAAAATTGCTCTTGGAGCCCAACACTATGGTGGGTAGGACTTTACACATCCCTCAATGAAGGCAGTTGAAACTCTCAGAAGGCCAACCCGAGAGGCTTGGTCTCAGCTCAGAACAGGCCTGGGCATCCTTTTTGGTTGCAATCGCTCCAGAGTCCTCCCCCTCAGCCCTACAGGCTTCTGTGTGTCATCCTCAGGAAGCTCAAATCACTCTGAATCAAAGCTAGGGTATTTTCTTTTGTTTGATTTGTTGTCAGAGTGAGTCTTTGATACCATTTTGGGGTCTGTCTTTTGGCAGATCTACTTCACTTCATCAGGATAAAGGTGGATCTAGGCCAGGTGTGGTAGCTCATGCTTGTAATCCTAGCACTTTGGGAGAATGAGGCAGGCAGATCATGAGGTCAGGAGGTCGAGACCAGCCTGGCCAACACAGTGAAACCCCGCCTCTACTAAAAACACAAAAATTAGCTGGGCGTGGTAGCAGGCACCTGTAACACTTCAATCTGGGCAACAGAGCTAGACTCCAACTCAAAAACAAAACAAACAAAAAAACAACGAAAATGGATCTAGCTGTCCTATGGCTAGACTGGGATGAAGCTGACTAATTGTCATTCTCCATGAAGCTACCCCTCCAGTCTTCTGCCTAATGTCTGCTTAGCCAGGTTTAGTTGCCTGACCAGGAAGTAGAGGGTAAGCTTAGCTGCCTAAACAAGGCCTTCCTCTAACTTTATCAGTATGCTTTTGTTTGTTTTTCTAAATGGAATGATTATGACCCAGAAAGGCATACAGATTTACTCTTAATTTTTTTAATGGAATCAAACATGCCAATTTCATAAAGTACACAATCTCTAGGGCACATTTATGCACATGCCTTGGTTGGGAGATATTTATTTCAGTAACTTTCCTAAGGCTAAAAATATTGAGAAAATTTAAAAAATGTTTCACACTTTTCCCCAAGTATTTGCATAGGTTATGTTGATATAATCTATAAAAATACTAATAGACATTTTATTAGGAAATGTATGTTTTATTATAGAAATATATACCACGGAGGAAAATTTATCAAGACCCAATATCAAGTAATAACTAAGTACTATTTTTGAACTCTAGCAAAGAGGTGAACATTCCTTCAGCTGTTAAATACAGCATGTGCTCCGCAATTAGGGAGCAAAATGATAGATTTATTTCTGCTACTTGTATTATAACTTAGTTCCAATGATGCAGAGTGACTTGAGATTTTGTGCCCCATTTTGCACTTATCAAGCAGTTCCCATGTGCAATTTGTCCTGTCAATTGGCTCTTGGATGTGTGAAGCTTGGAAATACTGTCATTGTCACTGTCAAAGACAGAAGCGATTTATCTTGAAGGTACTGAAGTGTGCCCCTGAAGACAAAGTCACTTAATAAAAACGACATCACATTGAAATACACATCCCCTCATGTGGCCCCTTCTGGTGAGCTGGCCTTAGGATGATGAAGCCTGGAGCTGTTCCACCCAGCGGCCCAAGGACAGTTTATTTCCTGACAGGTCTGATACCTCTCCCTCTGCTTTCTAGTCAGAAGAGTATACTGAAAAGCCACAGAAATTCAGCAGAGCTCTCTAGGCCCTAACATGCTCACAATGAGATAATTCCCAAAATGATAAATCAATATCAAGCACACTGCTTGAGAGTCATCCTGACAAATGGATTCAAGGGACAAACAGTGCAACAGGGGAAAAGTGTCACCAATTTTAGTCCTTGGAGCACTTTAGCAATTCATATGCCTTTGTGCACAACTCATTAGGAATGGATCACAGAAGGCACTAAACATTTAGAAAGAGTAACGTTGAGACAGCGTGTGGTTAGAGGTCATAAACACACAAATCTACTGGCTACAAGTCCAGAGATCCTAGTAAGCAACCAGTGGAGATTTGGAATACAAGAAGGAGAGGTACACTGAAGCTAATTAGACATGGAATTGCCATATATTCTAGAGAAATGAAGACATGTGTAAATACAAACTTTATATGAATGTTCATAACTTTATTTGCAATAGCCAAAAACTAGCAGTCCAGATGTCTTTCATCAGATAAATGGTTAAGTAAACTGTGGTACATCCATATCATGGGATACTACTCAGCAATAAGAAGGAATAAACTTTGATATGTGGAACAATTTGGATGAATCTCTAGGGAATTATACTGAGTGAAAGTCAGCCTCTAAAGGTTACATACTATATGATTCCATTTGTATATAAATTTTGATATAACAAAACTTTAGAACTGGAGAACAGACTACTGGTTGTCAGGGATTAGGGACGGGGACTACATTTTATTTATAATTATCAAAATGTATCATATATTTGTTGTTCTGATCAATGGATATTAATACTAATTGTAAGGATAATTCAAACCAAAGAAATATTTAAAATTAAAGATGTATTTTACAGAAAATAATTTTGAAAATTTCAATTGTTTATACATTTTCTTGCAGAGAAAATATGACAGGGTAGACAATAAATGATTAAGCAACAGTTATGAAATCCACTCTCTCCCTTTATGAGGGAGAAAAGGAGGTAACCTTAGAGAAAGAAAGAACCTAGTCTAATCTTATTGTCAACTTGTTAATTACCACACCTTCTGCTGGTTGCAAGTAAGCACATCCTTGTCTGTGGAATTCTTCTTGTAGGATATACCTGCTTGCCTAGAATCAGTAAACAAACCTGAAATCTGTGAATTTACGGCATACAGCTTCCAAGAAAGAATCTCACAGTGTAACTAAGTATAAAATGGAGATGTTTCAAGATTAAAAGGGTGCCCTCTACTTAAGTAATGTCACTGTATACAGTATTAGGTATTTTCTGTGCCAATTTGAGCCAGATCATACATAATGCAGCGAGAAAGGATTGAGGGTGCTGTACTGACAGTCCCAGCTCACATTCATTCTGTTTTGCTTGTGCTTTCTAATTATTTGATTCTTTGTAATTATTAGTAAAGTTTGGCACTAGGTAAGCTTTTTTATTTGACTATCCAATTCTTTGTGTAATCTCACAGAGTAATAAATAAAAGACTGAACCATAAACTTATATTAAGTTGAAATTCTATGTGGAAAATAGAAGGGTTATTAAAGTTCAAGGAAAAACAAACAAAAAATTTATGATGATTAAAGAAGAGCTTGTTCGTGATATTTTAAAGACAGGCCAGCTTGGTGTTTAGATTATATTAGCTACATTTAAAAGAGTCATGTAGAAAATTATTTAAAATGACAGTCTTTAACATATGCCAGAAATTATATCCCTTGCAACTATTTAAACTTAGAACAAAAATATTTGATATGTACTTAAAACTGTGTGGTTAACTAGAATATTAAAATATTTGGTAGAAAACTGAATGAAATCCTTAGATTATCTCTTACCTGACAGAGTCTTATTTAAAATATCTACTCATAGTATTACATAATTAGAGAAATGCAAATTAAAACAACACTGAGATACCTCTCTCACCAGACATACTAATGAAAAGTAAAATGTATGGCCCATATTCTGTTAGCAAAGCTGCAGAGAAACAGACACACATATACTGATGGTTGGAATGCAACTTAGTATAACCCTTTTGGAAGGGAACTGTCATTCTATAACAAAATTCTGTATGTCTTTTGAATCATCAATATCATACCTAGGAATTTACACTGAAGATACTCTTCAATATGAAAACACATAATCACAGTTTATCCAATGTTGCATTATTTGTAATCATAAGATACACAAAACAATCTAAATGCTCATACCAAATAAAGCAGTTGAATACATTACAGTAAATCCATCTAATCTACTATTCAACATGTGTATTTGAAAATGAGTGAGAAAGAAAAAAAAAAAAAAAAAAAAGGCTGGGCACAGTGGCTCAGACCAGTAATTCCAGCATTTTGGGAAGCTGAGAAGGGTGGATCACCTGAGGTCAGGAGTTTGAGACCAGCCTGGCCAACATGGTGAAACCCCATCTCTACTAAAAATACAAAAAAAATCACGGCACTGCACCCCAGCCTGGGCAACAAAGCAAGACACTGTCAAAAAAAAGAAAAAGAAAAAAAGTTTTAAAAAAAGGGGGGTTTTGTGTAAGCAAGTAGGGGAAGTGAAAGCATATATTTTTACATATTTGTTTGTGAACAAAGAAACCAGAAGAAAAAAACTGATTACCAACATGCAGTGGTTGCTTGGGAACGGGGTTAAAATAATGGGTATGTGGGAATGGGTAGAAGGCATGAAGAAGCGATACTTCTTTAAGTATACCTTTTTGTATAGTTGTGACTTTCAGAATCATGGATACAAAAATTAATACAATCAAGAGAAACCGGGTGAAAATATTCAACATATAACCAAAATAAAAATGAGTAAACCTGACTGGATTGCAAATGAAAAACATAACTGCAGTGAAGAGAGGAAAAAACAAGCTCAAATAACATTTTAACACAGTATTTGGACAATATTCCCTCTGGATAAAGACAGAAAAACTATAAACCATTATTGTACTTTAGTTAGTAGGTTTATTTTTCAAAGTGCCCTAGACTTACAATGCTGAATTTACTTCATGCGTATTAAAGAAATAAGTTAAAAAGTAGTTATACAGTAAATGCTGAGAACCACGTTTCTCATTGTTAAAGAGAGTTATACATATGGAAAGTCAGGGGGCTACATAGAACCCTGGTACATTAGAGTGGAATTGGAGTAATTCCAAATCCATGGCTATCAATATATATAGACATGTAGACACTGATATCAATATACAGGTGAGTTTCTGTGTACATGCGTATATACATATACTTCTTAGCTGTGCCCAGCACCCTGCGAGCAGTAATGTGCCCGACACTGTGAGCATAACTAAAGCCCAGATCTTGGTTTCTAAATATCATTCTCCATTAAAAGAAGCCAGCCCTACTCAGATAGAGCTGCTTTCAGGGCTGTTACACAAAACAGTGACATGGTCCTGGAACATCATGCTGTACCAGAAAGGAGGAAAGTGCTCAAAGAATGATATAAACATGTTCAAAGGACAGAGACACTTGAAGGGGCTCCTGCTGGCCAAACTGGGGACAATTAGACCATGAAAGTGAATTATTATAGTAATGATTACAACCCACAGAATGGGTAGGAATCCATGAATCAATATTGATATAAATAGATAAATGAATAAATTGTAGGAAGAAAAATAAAAGCTCTTATACTAGAACACAAACTAATAAAGGTAGAAGAGGCGATGAGATTAGAAAATCACCACTTGACTCCCAACGAAGTAATACATGTTTCAGGCAAGAAGGATCAGTGGATGCTAAAATTTGAGACAAAACATCTGATGAGAAATCGGTTATTTACACAGAAACAAAATACCTCCACAAGACACCTATTATTTACAAATGGAGAGTAACAAATTTTCTGTGGAGAAACTAACACATCCCATCCCAACTAAGTGATAAAGTCATATACACTGTGAAGAATGCACCATTACTTCCACTACCCTCTTGCCAACCCCTTGAACCCAATCTTATGGAAATGTTGAACAAATCCAAATGGAAGGGCACTGCTTAAACTTCAAAAGTATAAAGTTCAGAAAGACTGAGAAAGAATAAAGATCTGCTCCAGATTAAAGGACATTAATGAGACCCATCTCATTATCCTGGATCAGTTCCCAGGCACTCATTTACTTTTCTTTTGATATAAAGTACAATAGTTTACAATTGTCAAAATATGAATAAGGTCTCTAGATTACATAATAGTATTGTATAAATGTCAATGTTCTGATTTTGATAACTGTCCTGTGGATAAGAGAACCTCTTACTTTCTAGGAACCACCCTGTGAAGTATGGAGATATCATGTCTACAATATGCTATCAAACAGTTCAAAAGACAATAATTATGTGTCTGTAGGAGAAAAAGGTAGAAATATACACATACATATAGAATATAAATGATAAAGTAAATAAATGATGGGGAAATACGGGAAAAAGAAACCTATGTATATTGAAATATTTTATAATAACTTTTCGACATTTTGTGTTAAAATTACTTCATAATAAAAGCTAAAAGAAGATCAATGAAGACATGTCCTCGGCTCAATCCTAGTTTAAGTGAAAAAGATGAAGATTTTCATGAACATATACAGTTGACTAAGCAATGTTCATATCCTGAAGACTAAATTTAAGATATATTCAACAAAAGACCTGTTTGTGATCAAAATCCACCCTCTCATGCTGGCTGGATCAATCTATTTTAGTGATATGTGACAAATTCTATTTAACTGTCCTGGAGCACATGTGTGTGTGGTGGGGGGAGGGGCGAGGGGGGAGGAGAGTGGATCCAGGAATTTCATTGGAAATACATCAGGTTAAAAATAACACCTTTGGCAATAAAATCTGTGACCACTTAAAAGTTTTCAATGTCATATTCTACCTTCTCTTTACAAAATAGAACCCAATGCATGATGTGAAAGTAATTTTTAATGACTAGTCCTATTACATTTTCATATTCTTAACATAATCTTGGAACCACAGATTTTCTGCTATTACCTAATGAGCTGATCCAAGGAAATATTGTGACAATTTGATAATATTGTTACTATTCATCTCCACATTAGAGTTATTACATTAAAAAAATATTCTACAGGAGTTTCCCACTAGACTTCTTTTTCTTTTCTTTTTTTTTTTTTTTGTAGAGAGAGGGAGAGAGAGAAAGAAGACAAAGAAGAGAAAGAAGAGAGATGGGAGAGAGACAGAGAGAGAGAGAGAGAGAGAGAGAGAGAGAGAAGAGACAGACAGAGGAGAGAGGGAGTTTTTTTTTTTTTTTTTTGAGATGGAATCTTGGTCTGTCACCACAGGCTGGAGTGCAGTGGAAATGATCCTTGCTCACTGCAACCTCTGATTCCTGGGTTCAAGTGATTCTCCTGCCTCAGCCTCCAGAGTAGCTGTGATTACAGGTGCTCGCCACTGCGCTTGGCTAATTTTTGTATTTTTAATAGGGACGAAGTTTCACCATGTTGGCCAGTCTGATCTCAAATTCCTGACCTCAGGTGATCCACCCACCTAGGCCTCCCAAAGTGCTGGGATTACAAGTGTGAGCCATTGTGCCCAGCTGAGAAATTTCTTTTTAAGAAAGGAGAATGATATCAAGTATTTAGAAAAACAGAAGAAAGTACTGATAATATAGAGGCTTATGGATTGCAATTTTGAAGGCTGTCTAAAGTCATTGCCAAGAAATGTATTCTTAAGGGAAGAAAAAAAGAAGCTTTTCTCTTCTTTAATATTTGGAAAACAAGAATAAAGAACAAAGCAGACTCAGGATATTTTGAGATGAACGACTACTTCAGCAAGCACATTTATTTTTAGTGAGAGTGCACTTGCACTGGTGCAAAGGTTTCAAATCATGATGGATTAAGGAAAAGCAAGAAGTTCTTTCATTATTTTTCAAGAAGCACCTGCTCAGCGGTCCAGAGAGCAGTCTTATTTTCTTATTTTAGGACACAGTAGCACATTACTAGCGGGGCAAAGCAGGCAATCACTGTCTAGTAGACAGATTCAGAATTGCTTCCTTCTGATTCGTTCAGAAGGAAAGAGCCATGCCTGGCCAGCCATGGAAGTCATCGGCTTAGGTGAGCAGAAAATGCAGCCTGGCAATACCTGGGACAGACCTGTGAACCACATTAGAAGGAACGGCTCTGTGGCCAGCCAAGGAAGAGCAAGGACTACATCCAGCTCATATCCTTTGAAGTCCTTTAAAAGATGATTATCTGACTCTCTGGGTCCCTTCCATATTTCAGGACCTCGTATGTGTAAAGCAAAGATACAGAAACCATGACTCACAGATTTAAACCAGAAAAGCAGATCTCTTTTTAAAAAGAACTTTATTTTTATTGTTTTAGGAAAGTCTCTTTATGATGAAAGCCCTTGTAAACTCAGTGGATTTTCCACGTGGCTGTTTGCATGTTGACTTTTTCGACTGTGCTTTTCCCAAAACCCTTCGGTTGGGCTGGAGTGTACCTGGGTGTTCCTGCTTTCCCCCATCACCTGAGTCATGAGGATGCTGAGATGCTTGTGTGAGAAGATCTACCAGGACTCAAAGGGCAATCTATATCCTGCAGGAATACAGAGGCGGATCACTGACAGAGCTGGTGCTGGGTTAGCTCCTCTCTGCCCACCCCACCAAGAAGAAGGTGGGACCTGCACTCCACCACCACCTGGGCCCTCTCCCCTACTTCCCCCACACATGCTCTCCCTCATTCTCCCAGTTGAGAGACAGCCCTGAATGTCCCTCTCCTTCCTTAGAGATAGTTCCAAATGTCCCTCCATTATTGCCAGCTCTGAAACTCTACACTAGTGATTTGATACTGAATCTAAGTTGGAAAGTCAAGCTTGATTTCCCTTTAACACCAAGTTCTATCAGAGACAATAATGAAGATAAGTCTTTGTGCTCATCATTTCCTGAGGAAATGGCCAACACAGCCTCGCTCTGCCCCTTAGACTCAGGACTCCTTTGTGCTTCTTGCCAGGCCCCTCCATTCTGCCTTGTGTACAACTGTCTAGGAATTGACAGTAACGGCCCATGCTAAAGTGTAAATTCCTAGAATGTAGAGATGTGAGTCATTGTGACAGCATACCACACACTGCTTGAGTCCAATAAAGACTAACGGAATAAAACATAAATTAATTCTCCATAATGTCTAACATTTTAATGGAATAAACACATATTAGGTATTACAATTTTTAAATCTCTTAAAATTCAGGCTAGTTTTTTTTTCAGATGGAGTCTCACTTTACTGCCTAGGCTGGAGTGTAGTGGTACCTTTTCCACTCACTGTAACCTTCACCTCCCAGGTTCAAGCAATTCTCCTGCCTCAGCCTCCCAAGTAGCTGGGATTACAGGTGCTCACCACCATGCCCAGCTAATTTTTGTATTTTTAGTAGAGATGGGGTTTTGCCATGTTGGCCAGGCTAGTGTCCGACTCCTGACTTCAGGTGATCCACCCGCCTCGGCCTCCCAAACTATTGGGATTACAGGGCATAAGCCACCACGTCCAGTGATTCAGGCTAGTTTTATGTGGAGAGTTTATTTTTCTTTTGGATGTTGGTCTATTTGTAATGGTGAATAAATGATAATAGTTGATTAATAATTTCAATTAATAAAGTGAATGACTGATATCCTGATAAACATAATAAAGATGTCCATGTAACCTAAAATGTGGCCAACCCGATACTTATGCTCTTTCCTAAGTTAATTTTCCTTGTTATTGGTTCAAACGAACAGGAGCTGCTGGTGGCTTGACTTGTGTCCATGGTTCTGTTCCTTTGTTCAAGATTTCTGGGCTGTCAGGTCTCTACTATCACAGGTGGCAGTGATGTCTTATTTCATTTGGGAAGGGCTTTGCACAAAACTTGTGAACATTCTTAGAAAGTAACAGTGAGCAGTGCCTTGCATGGGCTATACAACAAAACAGAGTTTGGGGTGGGAGTGAGTTGATGAGGAAACCTTCCTTTTGTGAACACACTGATGAATTTCAAGAGACTTCAGTCAACACACTGCATTGCCTGCCCAGCACACTGTCATGCAGTGTGCCCTTCTGGGCGACTCCCGTAGCATTCTCTGTCAGTCACTGTCGCTGTGTTTTGTCAAGAGCAGAGAGCCCTTGCCTGGTCACTTAACATGCTTCGATTTGGCAGTCACAGAATAGGCTGCAATTGCTGAGGCTCATTCTGTGACAGGAAGGCCTCCACTGCCTGCCTCAAGTGCCACAGCCCAAATCAAACTTGACATAGCCCATCTCTGACCACCATCATTCTACCCCTGGCTGGTAGCAATTCAATCAGGGCCTAAAGGAAAAAATAGCTTTTGCAGCGTCTCACATATTCCATCAGCGAACCCACGGACTCTGCTGGGAACCATGCTGCATAAGGCAATATTTCCTCATCTTTAACTAGTAGATTGTATTAAAAAAATAAACAAGATGAAAGAATGTTACATTTTCTCAGCAAAGCTTAGTCCTATAAATAATACCCAGACATACACACATAACTAACTTCCTAAACATCTTTTCCTCCAAGGTTTTGTTGTTGTTATTTTGGTAAATGCTGAAACTTTAGTATCCCTAAATTAGGAATGTGTGTGTATATGTGTGTGTGTGTGGGGAGGGGACGACTAAAATGCACTTTGTGGTAAAAAAAATGTAAAACATGCTTCAAACAGCTTTTCCTTTTGTAGAGGTATATAGAGGAAAATTAATAAACTTGGCTAGATTTTATGATGAAAAATCTTAAGTTCTTTTTTAATTTACCTTAATTTCTTTCAGAAAATGTAAATATATATATATGTAATTTAAGCCCTAGATAATGAAAAGCTATCCCTAAATGAATTAAATTCACCCCTGCCCACAATCAGCTTCCAAAAGCAGATAGATGAGGTTTTTATTCTTCAGACTAGAACCCTAGATTCAAAGAAGAACCCAAACAGTCACTCCAAAAAACATTTGATCTTGCTGTTAGATTTTGGTTTAGACAAAAATTACAATCTGATGATACCATCTTGCTTTCAAAATGCATAGAAAATCCCACCAATTTAAACTCTCTGTTCTACAGTCCAATGGTCTACTCACTCTTGACTGCACATGAAACTTAAATCTCCCCAAACTCCCTGCCTGTGCTTACAGAAATGGAATCACTCTCAGTTTATATACACCCAAATAATGTGGCAAGATCGCCTACCATCTTGATAGCTGCAAAATAGCTCCCAATAAAAGAAGAGCCAGTTAATTTAGGGTGTCTCCAAGGAAATGTCCTTTATGGCCCCACAAAGTGCGTAGTCACCATTTGACACCACCATGTTCTTCTTCCCCAGTCCTGTCTGCCACTGCTCATGCATTTAGAGCAGCGTCACATTCATGAGGGTGATACCAATGTTCATGCCAAGGATACAGAACCCTGCTGTCAACTGCTGACCTTCCAGAACCGTGTAGAGCTAGAATCAACCTTGGAAAGGGCTTCTGCCCAGGTTCCCTTGAGATGATCCTTCCATCTGGCCCTCACTCTGCTAGCAAAAGGAATTTACACCCAGGTGAAAAGTCTGGACAGAAAGCCTAGTTCAGTCAGGTATAGATGGTCTATTGGTCCCACAGTAAGATCAAAACAAAACAAGAACATAATCCACTGGAAGCCAATATCAAACTAAGTAATGATCTAATTAGAAAACAAAGGAATAAAAACAAAATAAAAGTTAAAGAAAGTTTTATGTCACCAGGTAATTATATTATAATGATTTATAGGACTTCTATTTATTTTACGGATCTCATCCAAAATATAAAGATAATAATAACATTTAGAATTTATTGAGTGCTATTAGGCACAGTTTTATGTGCCTAATGTATGAAGTCATTAAATTCTCAGAGTAGCCTTGGAAAATAAGGACTGTTATATCCAATTATACATCAGTTTAGGAAATGAGGAACAGAGAGGTTAAGTCATTTGTCCAATGATACACAGGCAGTTTGGAATCAAAGCTCTTAAACAACTCTCACAACACCTCTTAGAAACAAAATGGGATCTGAATTCAGACACTCTCCCTCTGAGCCCAAGAGCCTGAACAAAGGTTTTTGAATGGCTTGGCTTTAAGATGCTGCTCTACATCTTGGTGTAAGATCTCAGCCAGATTTCTCCACATCCTCTCCAACAACTGTTGTTTCCTGATTTTTTAATGATTGCCGTTCTAGCTGGTGTGAGATGGTATCTCATTGTGGTTTTGACTTGCATTTCTCTGATGGCGAGTGATGATGAGCATTTTTTCATGTGTCTGTTGGCTGTATGAATGTCTTCTTTTGAGAAATGTCTGTTCATATCCTTTGCCCACTTTTTGATGGGGTTGTTTGTTTTTTTCTTGTATATTTGTTTGAGTTCTTTGTAGATTCTGGATATTAGC